>NC_068983.1:59224884-59226100 GCF_001194135.2 Octopus bimaculoides | reverse complement strand
ACATGAGCATGAGTGCAAAATATGCAAACATGTACATGTGTGTGTGTGTATCACTCTCTCTCTCTCTCTGTCTTTCTGTCTGTCTCCCTATATATTGGGTCATCCCATAAATAATACATTTTTTTATACTTCTTTTACTTTTCAAAATTAAGATAAACAAAATTCTTTTTTATTCTAAAATATACACTCCTTCATTGCTTTCAATGCTCTTCCATCTATTTGGTAGACTTGCAAGGCCCCTTTTCCAAAATTCTCTTGTCTGCAATGAAAAATACTCCTCCAGTACTGTTCTGACCTCGTTTACAGAATTCATATTTTATTCGTCCAAATGATTTTAAAAACTGTGGAATAAATGATAATCAGATGGGACTGTCTGGCGAATATGGTAGGTGGGGCATCATTTCCCATTCAAACTGTTCCAGCTTTTGGAATGTCATCCTTGCTGTATGTGGCTGAGCATTATCCTGATGGAAGAACATGCAGCTTGCAGTAGATCTTTGTTATCATTTAGTTTGGGTTTAAAAGTTCAAAGTGGACTGAACCTTTCATATCCCACTAAACAGATAACAACACCTTACGTGGGTGAAGACCTTCTTTAGCCTGGGATGCTGGTGTTTCTTCTTTCCTACCCACAGTCTTCAGTGCTTATCATTTTTATAGAGAACCCATTTCTTGTCACCAATTGCTATTCGGTCCAAAAAAGGTTTATCTGTGAGATGTGACATTAAAGAAAAGCATACATTCACTCTCTGTGCGTGATTAGACTTGGAAAGTTTGTGAGGAGCCCATTGTCCCAATTTTCTGACTTTTCCGATGGCATGCAAGTATCAATGCATGGTTGAATGACAAAATCCAAGCTTCTCTGCTAGTTCCTCAACAGTTATGATGGGATTTTGTTCCACAAGGGCTTGCAGGATATCCTCATTGAGCTGTACAGATCTTCCAGGATGAGGATCGCTTTCTAGGCTGTACTTTCCAGCCTGGAATTTCTGGAACCACCGTTGACACTTGCTTACACTTACTATCTAATCCTCATATACTGCATTAATATTCCTTGCACTTTGCATTGCATTGTTGTCTTTATTGAACTCATAAAGCAAAATATGCCGAATATGGTCCTTTGTCACATCCATTATAACTTTTAAAAAAATAACTGTTAAAATTGAACTGCACTCTTCAAAATTTGCACTAAGAATAAGTACAAGGTAAAATTACT
>NC_068983.1:59220536-59224550 GCF_001194135.2 Octopus bimaculoides | reverse complement strand
ATATGCATATATCAGCTTCAATAAGAACAGAATATAAGTTGTAAAAACCGAAAACATTAAAACATTTTACTGGCATCATGCTGAGTCCAAGAGAAAACTATTTGGAATATAATTTACACCTAGAATGGACAGGAAATGATTAATCATCTCATGAATTCCAATGAAATATTTAGAAAGAGGAATAAATAATTTGCCTGACGATCTATCATTTTCATTTAAATAATTCTTTGTCCAAAATACACTAATGACAAACAGCGAATAGAATTGCATTTTTAAAGTCTCTGTTTGAGGTTTTCATTTTATATTGATGTTTTTTAAAATTTATATGTATATATATATATATATGTGTGTGTCTATGTTTATAAATATATTCAGCTGTCGGAGCCTGATAAAGGTGAGCAAGATGAAACTTGGAAATCACTGTTGTCAGCATCTTCTTTATAAAAGGTAATAAATATGTACCTTATTAAAAAGTGTTGAATAATCCTTCAGTTTAATGTTAAATTGTTTTGATATATAATTTGACATGAAAACAAACTTTAATGTTTGTGTGTGTGTGTGTATATCCTTTCCTCTTTATGACTCTTAATATATACTTTCCTGTCATTTTCTGTTATTTATTCTGTGTACTTTGCATGCAATTGTAGCTTTTATTTTCACTTTTCTTTACTTGACTTATGCCTGCTTTCTGTCCCCTCTTTTAGCTTCTTTCAGCAAGTTGTATTGCATCTAAGCACTGTTGTCAGTAAGTTCATTGTCTGTATCTACTATATATGTGGAAAATCGGTGTGGGTTTGTTTGTGGCGTTGTTAGCTAACTCCTCCTACATCGTTTTATTGATTTTGATGAAACTTGACACGTGAGTAGAACTCATGTCTGGAAACCTCATGACATACATGGATTATTGAAAAAATTGATAATACGGCCCCTGGAAGGGAACTTTATATGTACCTCATATAACTATTTTTTTTTAAACCCAAGGGAAATAACCCATAGCATATGCACTATTTTTTTAAACACTCAAAGGAAATAACCCATTTCATTGTTTATGTTCGATTACTTTGAATATAGATTTTTTGTGTGTCCTATTTCTAATTTTTGCAGACAATATCACTTTTATACTTTATTTGACACGTGAGTAGAACTCATGTCCGGAAACCTCGTAACATACTGAGATTGTTGAAAAAAATCGATCCTTCTGTCTACTACATATTACTAATATTTTATTTAAACAACCCAAGGGTAATAACCCATACCACCTGCAGTTTTTAGCGAAACAATCAATATTTGATTCTCACGATCAGCTGACCTAATTCTGCATTTCACTATTCACAGTTTTGAACTGCTAAACATTATTATTGCACTTCCTTAATTTGAATCTTAAACCTTAAAGACTTCATTCATACATTTCAATGCATAGATACTTTTTTGAATGCCCATTAATCCGATAATTCTGCATTTTTATGGTTACACTTTTTCCATGACAGGAGATAATTTTTTTTTATTCCACAACGTATTTGTAGTGGCTTCATGCAGGCATAGCGTGGATTCAATCCTCGATTGCCAAATTTCACTTAACACTTCAACAGCACTTTTCTCATGGTAAAACAATAGTTTTTCTGTGAATGACAGCAGTTATACATTTCCCAGATGCCTTCACTAAACAGAATAATGTCTTTGCCTCTTGCCAACCTCTGACAACCTATCTCAGCAACCTCTGAAAACCTCTCTCGCCAATCTCCAACAATCTCTCCCTCCTCCAGCTGACAGACAGATTTTTGTATTTTTTCGTGACGGACAATACACCTTTTGTGGCAGTTATAATGAAATTGCTTTCTTATATCAGAGTAATAAGGCGTTTCAATAGAACATCTTTACCTCCAGGAATTACTGGGTTCATCAGCTTGTATGAATATATACATACATATGCTTATGAGAATCGGAACAATAGCTACAAATTCAAAATCATGATCCAGGTATATCTGTTATCTTATTCTACAGCTTTTTAACTGAGATGATGTGTTAAATTCCACTCGTTTGTCCCCTATTTCTATTGGTCTGTTACATATTTTCAGTGAGATTAGTAGTTAAGTTGGGGATATTTACCTCCACTCTCTAGCAAGCTGGTGGTTTGTGTATGCTTTAATACAATTTCGAATTTAATGTATAGCTGTTTAATGCTAACATCGCTTACTGCCACTAATGTTATTGTTATTATCAATTATTTAGATTTGCTGCTGATCATAATGATAATAATAACATCTTTACAAGTATTCATTTTGAACATTTGCTCATTTATGTATGTGTGTATATATATATATATATATATATATATATATATATATATATTTATAAATTGAATAAAATAGAATCAACAAGAAGGAGTATGGTTAGACAGCTATTTAATATATACTGTTCTAGCTAGAATCAAAAGGCCTTAGAGTGAATGTAGCAAAGACCAAAGTTCTAGTAAGTAGGAAAGCGAACACATCACACACACCCTCAGGTAGGTGGCCCTGCTCGATCTGTAGAAAAGGTGTAGGTAGAAACTCCATAAGATGTACCCAGTGTAAGCTATGGACACATAAGAGGGGCAGCAACATCAAAGGAAGATTAACTGAGAAGATAGCTTTCCTGTGCGGCAGATGCACAGGGACAATAAACATCACAGATGCTCAGAAAACAGATTCCATAACACTCCAGGAGGAGAAACTAGAAGTTGTTGATAGCTTCCGCTTCCTATGAGACGAAGTTAGTTGTGGGGGTGGATGCTCAGAGAGTGTTACCACTAAAATAAAAGTTGCCTGAGCAGAGTTTAGAAAGCTTCTACCCTTACTGGTGACAAAAGGCTTCTCGCTCAGAGTGAAAGGTAGATTGTACAATGCATGGGTGCAAACTACCATGCTTCATGGCAATGAAGCATGGGCCATGATTGCAGAGGACATGCGTAGGCTCGAAAGAAATGAAGCTAGCATGATCTGCTGGATGTGTAATGTCAGTGTGCACACACGACAGTGTAAGCGCCCTGAGAGAAATGTTGGGCATAAGAAGCATCAGATGTGGCATGCAAGAGAGTCGTTTGTGCTGGTATGGTCATGTACTATGGATGGATGAGGAGAACTGTGAAGAAGTGCCACTCCCAAACAGTTGAAGGAATCCAGAATAGAGATAGACCCAGGAAGACATGGGATGAGGTGGTCGGGCATGACCTTTGAACGTTGGGCCTCACAGAGGCAATGACGATAGGCCGAGACCTCTGGAGATATGCTGTGACCGTGAAGACCTGGCAAATAAAGTGAGTCCACAGCTGTATCCTACACCAGTTTCGCATATCCAGCCCCAGCCCATTCAAAAGTACCTTGGATCGTAGGACAACCTGTTGTGCTTGAGTCAAGTACATCAACATCAAAATGAAAATCAAATGGAAATTGTAGTTGTAATACTCATGCTGGTGGCATGTAAAAACACCAACCGATCATGGCTGTTGCCAGCCTCCTCTGGTTCCTGTGCCGGTGGCATGTAGAAAGCACCCACTACATTCTCAGACTGGTTGGTGTTAAGAAGGGCATCCAGCTGTAGAAACACTGCCAGATCAGACTGGAGCCTGGTGCAGCCTCCTGGCTTCCCAGGCCCCAGTTGAACTGTCCAACCCATGCTAGCTTGGAAAACGGACGTTAAATGATGATGATGATGATGATGTTTCGATACAACATAGATCCACATATATACAGGATTAAATAAGCAACGGTGTACCTGTATAATGGGATCCATTTATATCTCCTCTGGTGATACACAATTGCTGTCCTCATTAGTAAACCTTTGACTTCAATGCTAACACATCCAACTGGCTCGTTTGAATCTAGTAAATGCTGGCAGTTCCATTCTGCTCGCTGTCAACATGCCTATGCACATTCAACATGAGTGGCATTGGATACACTGGCTGTCCACTTTGTTTCACATGTTAAGTTGCACAGGCTAAATTTTATTATTTCACAAATACAATCACCCCCCCCC
>NC_068983.1:59216475-59219442 GCF_001194135.2 Octopus bimaculoides | reverse complement strand
TATATATATATATATATATATATATATATATATATATGTGTGTGTGTGTGTGTGCGTGTGTGTGTGTGTGTGTGTGTGTGTTTGTATAAATATATATAAATTCTAGTCAAAGTTTTATGCTTAGTTCTGAGATTTATATTTAATACAGAAAAGGACAATTGTAGTGAATTAGTTATGTGACCTAACTTATTTTGTGTGAAAGTTGGATAAAGACTGATATATTTATCTCATTCTGTGGTGTGATGAAGAGAGAATCAGATAGCTCAACATGTTAGGATGTGAAGATATATCAGGTATCTATCAAGCACCAGTGATTTATTGGTTGCAACAGATGGAGGTGGGTGAAGTAAATGGAGGGAAGTATAATAGTCATGCAATTTGTTAGATACAGTTGTGCTGTGTGATTAAGATATTAGATGAATGTCCACTTCAATTCAAACCCTTGTACAGCCATTGTCTTATGCTGTCTCATTTGTAATAACCTCTGCAGCAACAGAAGCTATCTCAGCTGCTTTGAATTTATTAATATCACTTCTATTATCTATTTTATCTCTCTTTCCAGCTCCTCTCTTGTTACTTTTACTCTCTCTTCTATAATGTGAGTAGCCATGTGGCACGCCTGCATTCAGAAACCTGTTCTATATAAGGCGGTGAGCTGGCAGAAACGTTAGCATGCCAGTTGAAATGCCTGGTGGTATTTCGTCTGCCGTTACTTTCTGGGTTCAAATTTTGCTGAGGTCGACTTTGCCTTTCATCCTTTCAGGGTCTATAAATTAAGTACCAGTTATGCACTGGGGTCGATGTAATTGACTTAATCCCTTTGTCTGTCCTTGTTTGTCCCCTCTATGTTTCGCCCTTTGTGGGCAATAAAGAAATAAGAAACGTTAGCATGCCGGGCAAAATGCTTAACGGTATTTCATCTGCCATTACATTCTGGGTTCAAATTTTGCTGAGGTCGACTTTGCCTTTCATCCTTTCGTAGTCGATAAATTAAGTACCAGTTATGCGCTTGGGTCGATGTAATCGACTTAATCCATTTGTCTGTCCTTGTTTGTCCCCTCTATGTTTAGCCTCTTGTGAGCAATAATGAAATAAGAAACCTGTTCTATTTTAGTAGATTCTTTCATACCTTAACCTCCTCATCTTCTAGCATAAAACTGCTTCTCTCTTTATTGTAGTGGCTCAGTCGATGAGGCTCCTGGTCTTGTGAACTACATGGTATGTCACTAGTGCTGATGCCATGAAAAATAACCCATGTACGAGGGATACTGAAAAAATCCTGGCTTTAAGGGTATCACAAAATGCCTGATCGGGGGTCCAACGTTTCAAGTTCTTTTAAGGGTTTAGAAAAAACTGAAGCATTGCTGTAATAAATGTCTGAATCTGAGAGGAGAATATGTTGAATAAAACTATAATTAACTGATCCACCGGTATTTTTTTACCTAAAGCCAGGAACGCTTCAGCATGCTACCCCCTCATACAGTCTGTTAAGTGATTGGCATTACGAAGGGCATCTAGTTGTAGAAGCCATGCTAAAAATATACATTGGAGCTCCAAGTATATCTTCTACTTGCTAAATCTTGAACTAACGAACCTATGCCAGCATGGGGAATGAATGTTAGCACATGCACTGTGCTACACACATACACCCCATGGCACTCCTCTATGTTATATCCATGGATACATGCATATACATATCTGCATCGTCTCTCCATAGAACTGCATTCCTACGTCTCTATAATTCATTGTCCTTTCTCTCTCTCTTTTCTTTTCCAATCCTCATGCCTTTCTCCTTTCTTCTGATGAAGGTCTTTTTTCCTTTCGTTGTTCATAGTGTTCATTGCATTACACACACACACACACACACACACAAGAACATATAATCATAGACATATATATATTCAGATCTTCATTCATTTAACATATTATTCCAAAGAAGAAAGGACTTGTTTCAAGCATGGTTTTATGGTTCAATGGACCGACTTGACTGTAAAATTCTTGCCTCAAATAAGTCCTTGCCTATCCCAAAGAATAACAGACATTAAATGAATAGATGTATATGTCTATATATGTGTATATTTATGAATGTATATGTATATATGCATATATGTATGTGTGTATATGCATATATATGCATATGTATGTATATATATGTGTGTGTGTATGTACATGATATGTATTGTCTGTGTGTAGGCAGTGCTTTGCGTGTGTATGTATGTATGTATCTACGTATGTATGTATGTATGTGTGTGTGTATGTACATGTGTATGCAAGTAGATATGTGTATGTATATGCAAACACCTATGTACACATCTTTCAACTATGAATGCACACATGCATGTATGTACAGTGTATGTATGTATGTATGTTTGTATATATACCTGTGCATGCCTGTGTGTGCATATGAGTGTATGTGAGTGTATGTAACAATGCATCTCTATGTTTCACTGTCTGTATATACGTATGTATGATGTGTGTGATTTATTTCAAAGCATGCTAGTTCGTATCCCTTCTTACTTTCATCGTCTTTGTGTTTCTTAACTTATAATCAAGTTGTAATCTAGGAATATAAACTGAAACTCACTGTTCTAACAATGCTTTAGATTATAAAAACAAAACAGATTTGGAAAGATTGTTATCCTTGTTACAGGCAGGAAAATTACCGATTATTTCACTGAAAAGTTCATGGCGCTGATTGAGACTAAAATTTTCTTTGACTATCTAAATTTTGAGCTTAGTTAGAAAAGATGTATCTTTTTTTCTTTTTTAATCTTCAACTTCTTCCTGTTGTTCTTACAAATAACATTTTAAACTAATTCTAAGAGAATATTTGTCTGTGTTCATGCGAGGATGTATATGTGCATTTTCTGTATGTATATGTGTGTATATTCAAGTGTTTCATTAGATATAAAGAGAATAGAAAGATCTAAATTTAATGTTGGAGCAAAAAAAAAAAAAAAAAAAAAA
>NC_068983.1:59211240-59214370 GCF_001194135.2 Octopus bimaculoides | reverse complement strand
ATATATATACATACATATATATACACACACACATGCATGCACGCACACACACACACAGACATGGATGTATACATATACAGAGAGAGGAAAGAGAAATACAACAGAGAGGATATGTGCAAATGTGTGAGTAAAAATGTAAAAAAAAAACTAATATATGAAAATTTATAGAAATATTGTTTTTATATTACTTTCTATATTTTCTCACATCATGAAAGTGTAATCCTAATAATGTATGTATCTATTTCTGCTGCATTTTTGTTTAAAATATAGAATATCAGAAAGGTTTTTATCAAATTCTCAGCAATTGGCTTCAAGAAGTTTCCAATGTGTATGTTTTTCCCCTATACCACTCCGTTTTCTTTAGCATCTTTTCTCTAGAACACTAGGTGTTCTAGGTTGTTTAAATAGTCTTTTTGTTATGCCTATATATTCGCTGCTTTTTTGACTTAGAGATTTTTGTTTCCAGTGTTCATGTCACGAGAGTTTGGTTCAAATAATTAACAACTTTTAACATTTAACTTAGGTACAAAGTCGCACAGTTTAAGGAAATAGAATATTTAGTTCTATAGAGAAACAAGTATATCGCTGGTACTCATTTTGTAGACCTAAGAGGGTAGGAAATGGTATAGCTTTGTAGGATTCCAATTTAAAATGTTAAGATGTTCAACTATACATCTACAAGGCAGCTGATCCCAAACTCTACTTGTTCTGCTACAGAATGTGATGATTGGGTGCAACTGACTGGACATTCAGCTCGTTTTGGCAATAGTACATTTTGGCACGGAACAAATGTGCACATACACACACATGTACACACAGAAATATACACGTATAGAAAGTGTGAGAGAGTGATATTACACATACAAACATAACTATCAGGTTGAAGAATTTGTACCGGATTTTTGCAGTTTTGAATTTATTTTAAACATTTTTTTTTTTTTTGCAATTGTCTTATAATAAAGACATAGACTTGCCCAAATGCATCAATAAATTAACATTGACAGTTTTTGCCATTGTGAAGGTGCATGGCCCATTGGTTAAGGTATTGTTGTAAAGCAGTCTTTTACCACTTTTGTATTTGTCTTTTGATGACAGTTGTCGCTCTGACAGATATTGTTATATTTCAAACTCATCAATAGAATGGCTCTGTAGCATGGTATGACTCCCAATCATACAGAGTTATTATCCTCAAAAGGTTGGATTATTATATTGTCCACTCAGTATCACAGTATAATTACTATATCAGAACAGACACGACTATCAACACAGTCTACATGTACTCTCAACCTTCTCAACCTTCTCCTGTCGACTGGCTACTGGTCTATTTTGTAATGGCTGCCTACTACCACATTTTACCAGTAAGGGTGTACAGTTTTACTATGCAACAGATATTCAGGTCAAAATCGTAAGGTTGTGAGTTTGATACCTGGAGATGTATTGTGTCCTTGAGCAAGACACTTTATTTCACATTGCTCTAGTCCACTCAGCTGGGCAAGCCTTATCACATGTTTTGTCACATTGAATCTCCTTGTGAACTACATTAAGGGTACATGAACTACATTAAGGGTACATGTGTTTGTGGAGTGCTCAGCCACTTCCATATTAATTTCACAAGCATGCTGTTCTGTTAATCGGATCAACTGGAACCTTTGTCATCATAATTGATGGAGAGCCATTTTGTTTTGCCAGTGACAGAGGGTTGGATTTGAACTCAAAACACACAGAGATGGAACAGATACTGCAAGGTATCTATTTTAATTCTCTAGCATTCCACTGATCCCCTGGCCTCACTGGAAATTTATTGATTGAGCCCAAATGGATGAAAGGACAATGTTGGGTTATGAAAGATTTGAATTCAGGATACAGAGCCAAAACCAAACCCCACAAATCACAAGACATTTTATCTGAAGGTTTAACAACAGCATCATTTTCAAACCATGAACTCTGAAATTTGATGTAGTTTTGGAGAAACAAAGTGCTTGTGCATATATATGTATGTGTGTGTGTTTGTGTGTCTGTATTTGTCCCGCACCATCACTTGACAACCAATGGTGGCGTATCTACGTCCTCTGTAACTTAGTGGTTAGGCAAAACAGACTGATAGAATAAGTACTAGGCTTACAAAGAAGAAGTCCTGGGGTCGATTTGTTCGACTAAAGGCGGTGCTCCAGCATGGCCACAGTCAAATGACGAACAAATAAAAGAATAAAAGAATATGTATATATGTATGTGTGCGTATGTATATATGTATGTGTGTGTGTGTATATATATATATATATATATATGTATTATTTTCTTTTATTTTTTTATTTGTTTCAGTCATTTGACTGTGGTCATGCTGGAGCACCACCTTTAGTTGAACAAATCGACTCTAGGACTTTGTCTTTGTAATCATAGTACTTATTTTATTGGTTCTTTTTGCTGAACTGCTATGTGACGGGTATGTAAGCACACCAACATCGGTTGTCAAGCGATGATAGAGAGACAAGCACAAACATATACCTACGTGGGGCAGACGGGCCGCCGGCTGGCCGACCGTTTCACCTGTCGGCCGTCACTTCCAACTGCCCAACCACTCTCCCTCTAACATCTCCGTTTTTGGCCTCGCCCTGCACCATGGGTCCACTCCCTCGCGACTCCACTTGGAGCAACGCTACATTTTCAACCTTAATTCTTCTTTCCCCTTCGGACTCAATGCAGCCTTCTCTTCCTTATGACTCTCCCCTTTACGTCCCTGCAACACTTTACATAATTTTTTTTTTTTTTTTAACATCCCCCCTCGTCCCCCTTACATTATATCCATTATTCTCTTGTTATTACAGTTACTTTTTTCCACTTTTTATCTCACCACTACCTACACGCACACATAGCCACACACCTTACATATATACAGCCCACGTACATATACCGCCCACATACATGACAAACATACATACGCGCCCTCACACACACATAGCCGAACGCACATATATACACACACACACCCATATATACGCGCACGCCTACATACACAGCTGCATACACATGCACACACATACACACAGGAGTGCACACACAAAATAACACACATACCTGGCACACATACGCATGCACACACATGAACACGCACATACACACCCCTCACATACAT
>NC_068983.1:59201357-59209947 GCF_001194135.2 Octopus bimaculoides | reverse complement strand
CCGAAACGTCATACACTCTCTCTTTCCTTTCCTGAGCGTCCAATAATACTATCCATATCACGTCCTCACTTTGTTGTTTTTTTGTTTTTTTGTTATTGTTTTTTTGAACTATATATATATATATATATATATATATATATATACGACGGGCTTGTTTCAGTTTCCGTCTACTAAAGCTGCTCACAAGGCTTTGGTCGGCCCGAGGCTATAGTGAAAGATGCTTGCCCAAGGTATTATGCAGTGGAGCCGAACCCGGAACCGTGTGGTTGGTAAGCAAGCTACTTAGCACACAGCCACTCCTGTGTGTGTATGTGTATATATATATATCATCATCATCATCATCATCATCATCATCATCGTTTAACATCATATATATATATATATATATATATATATATGTATGTATATTGTATGTATATGAGTATGTATGTGTGTGTATATATGTATATGTATATGAGTGTGTATGTACATGTGTATGTATATTTTGTATGTATAGGTATGTCATCATCATCATCATCATCATCATCGTTTAACGTCCGCTTCCCATGCTAGCATGGGTTGGACGACTTGACTGAGGACTGGTGAAACCGGATGGCTACACCAGGCTCCAATCTATATATAGATGCACACACACACACACACACACATATATATATATATGTACACACACTCCCACATGCGTACATATCAAAAGCTCACTATCCTCATCATCATTTTAATGATTGGCTTGATGCAGAAGTGATATTAGTACTATCAATATCTGTCCTTATCATCATCACCATCATCTTCCTTGTCATCATTCAGCGTGTTTTACAATCATTATCTTTTTAATTTCATTTCATTTCGTAAAACATCTAGGTTTCTCTCTACTAATAAGTATTAGTCACCTATCCATAACCAACACATGTTGTCATGGAAACTGTATGGAAACTTCATGTAATATCATATATTTATTGTATATTTAAGAAAAATTCTGTCACTTACATGTTACTGGAAGCTTTTCTAAAAAACTATATTGACTTTTAGAATTTATTTTCAGAATTATTTTACTATGATACCAGAGAAAAAAAATGCTGAATTTTATTAGTTTTTATTGTAATAATGAAGATTTATGTGTAAATCATTTAAACATAAACGGAGATTTATGTTTAGAAGAAAAAGAAAGAATATGAATACATGTAATTTATAGATTATGCATTTGCTTTTTTTTATGTCTTTCTGTTGTTGTTTTTTTTTGCTGGTGCTGGTGGTGGTGCTGAGAGGCAGTGAGTGGCAATTGCTCCATTACAGCAGATATGAAGAGTTTAAGATCAATGACTCATGTTATTCCTAAATATTATACATTCTATAGTGACTGAGGATGCATGTATGTTTCTAAGTATGCAACGTCGGCAAAATATCAGAATGCAGTATGCAGTATCTACCAAATAGAGATAATGAAAGATTGGAAGATTAGGTTAGCAGGAAAAGAAGAAAGATAAAAAGAAAAAAAAAAAATACTGAAAAAAACTTCATGACTAATAACAATATTTGGTAGTCAGAAATATATTTATTTTATTATATATTATTAAAAAATTTTTTTTTGTGCTGCTAGCTTATGGTCAAACAAATTTCAGCAGTCTGAAGTTATTGACCAATTTTTGCAGCAGAATTCTACATCCTGTATTTCAATATTTTCATATTTTTTTCTTACTTATTATTATGTTTTTTTCCCCTTCTTTTAATGTTAAGCATTACATTTATGAAGATTTGATTTGTAGTGTGAGCATGAGTCATTCAAATCTTCCTTTGTCTCATTGGCTAATAACATCCATAGTTACCAGCTCTACAGGCATTAACAGTATTATTACACTTCAGGAATTTGATGACCCTGGTTTTGACCTCGCAAATGTTCCTCGGCTTAGTATTATGTGAGTGTTGCAGATGCTTAGTGGATGGATCTCTTCCTTAACTCTGTACATCTACCATACTGGTTCCTATGACATTATTTGTAATTCCAGGCTAGGTGGCTGTCAGTTGCTATATCTAGTCAAAGGGCAGCCTATACTGGTCCTTGACCAGTGGTTCTCAACCATTTTTTGCCTATAAGTCCCTTTAATTCCTATCCTACTCAACTAGACCTCCATTGTCATTCGATGTACAGATAAAAAAAAATCTTACTACATTTTTATGATTAAATACTTATTAGGAATTGTATAAAAAAAACTAAAATGTTTTGTGTGTTGTAAAAATATAAGCAAGTTATTGGACATAAACTTTAACAACAAAATCTTATATGTCCTCATTCCAAGGACCATATGGATCCCAGTTGAAAACTAACGTCCTAGGTGATTTATTTTCATATTCATCAGTAACTCCTATATTTATATCTGTGCCTTTACCCACCATCTGGAGACCAGCTGAATAGGGGCTCTCTCTCCCATTCACCATCACAATTAGTTAATGTCTGTTTTCCATATTGGCATGGATTGGATGATTCAACAGGAACCAGAAAACCAGAGAAACGTATCAAGTTCTGATGCCTTCTTTGGCATGGTTTCTACAACTAGTTGCCCTTCCTCATGCCAACCACTTTGCAGAGTGTCCTGAGTGCGTTTTACATTGTACAGGCAGCAATGAGTTTACCAGGTAACTTGAAAGACAAGACCCCTTGACAGAGAGGGGTATTTTATTGAAAGATAGCTTTATGCCAGTGATGAGAGGTGATGACCTCCTGAACCTTATTTTACCATATACTTGGTACTCTACCGGTGCTATAGTATAGAGTGGTGCTACGGTATAGAGAAAAATAAGCCATCCACTGGTAAACCGGTATTACGGGCTCAAAGGTTTAAATAAAGGTAAAAGGACAGGAACAGGTGTCTTGCTACAAGGAAGAGAGAAGATAATGGAGAAGAGGTATCAAAATGTAGCCTCAAGTTACAGGCAGGAGAATTAAAGAGAACTAACTACTCCCATATTTGGCCAAGGATATTGGTCTTATGTTAATACCTCAAAGGAAGAATGCAACTCCAGTCTCCTACCTGGGAATCAGTGTATTAAATATTGTAAACTTAAAATTTAAAAGTTGATTGGTCACTGAAGGTATAAGAGATATAAACAATCCCTAAAATATAACAATTTTAAATTCATTAACATTTATTGATATCTCCCTAAGAAAATGAAAAATACAAATAAACAAATAAATGGATTTCATGTTGGTTTCAGTAATGATTCTTTGAGTTCTTTAGTCTATAAAAGCTACCAATTTACTGTAGTATAGTGTCAAAAGCTGAGTAATCCACCGACACTTGTACTCATATGATAGTCTTCAGATATTCTGAGTATAACATTGTGTTGCAATTATAAGCTTTTGATTTCCAAGTTCATTCCAGTGAGTAGCTTCTGCACAGTCTCCAACAATCCAAATTTATTTCCTGTAAATTATTCATCCATTAGAAATAGCAACTAAATTTACTTCAAATCAGATAATGTTCTACATATGCCTAAAATGACAGGATGGTCATGGTTGAAATGTCTTTGATCATAGACCTTCTCAGTCAAGGTTAAACAACAATTTCAACAACCATCTAATTTCACTCACAACATGAACTTGAAGATGTTGTAGGGTAATCCAGTCCAAGTAATATATTGGAATTGAACCCCAAATCACTTGAATGAAAATGTAACTTCTTAACCATTCAACTATAAAGCCCCTCCAAAATGGCCATGGCCACAAGAACTTGGAAATCTACCCAAGAATTTGACCATATGCCCAAGAACTTGGTCCTGTTCCAAGTTCTTTCCAAGAACTCATCTTTGCTTTGAAGAATTTGGCTAGGCACCAAAAAACTGATCAATGTCATCAAGAGGAATATTTGGATAAAAAAACAGGTCAGAAAATTTGTGTATAAAGAGAAAAGAAATCTTGCTACTTGGCTATTCCACAATGAGAATGTTTTGAAAATACACAGTATGTGAAGATTTTGGTTTTTGTTATGATGCAGCATATATTTTTTATTATTTTATTTTATTTTGAAATCCTGAATCCATGGCTGCATAAAAGAAAAGAAAGTATAAATCGGTAAAATTTTAATAATTGAATGTATGTTGTAAAGCTGATTGATCTGGAGAAATTAATTTGATCTGCTTTTGATATGAGCAGAGTCTTTTATATGGTCAGAGAATCACTTTTATCAGTGACTGTTTGTTTTTAGAATAAGCTAACCATAAAAGAAATGAAAGAATAGAAAATATTTCTTTCTTTTCCCCCATTGTAGTGTGAGATTATGTTGCCAAATTAATAAGGCTTTCTGTTTAGTTTACATTTCTTGATCTATTACTCTGAGATAAGAACTGTAATATCATTCTGCAAAGTTAGATATTTATATGAAATATTGGAAAGTTTCAGATCTGGAAGCTCTTGCTAGAATTATCCATTCAACTATAAAAGAAGAGAATCTTTTAGATTAACTGAAAGCTAGTATGGTAATTGGTCTTGCCTAAAACAATGCATTCAAAACTTGGTAGTTAGATTAAACCTGAGATCTGACACAAGTATTATGCTTAATCCTTAAGCAAAGACACATTGCATTCAACACAGGACCTATCAATCATCATCCCATTTATTGCATTATGCTCTTAATCTGGCCACATTAAATTGGTGCTTGTCTGTGCTTGTCAAGCTGGAAATACATTCCATTATCATATCACTGTTGAACAGTTAATGAAAGCAAGAACAAAGATTTGTGAAAAACTATCTACTTGTTCCTATAATTTATATACAGATTAACACTTTTGTTACCGAATGTCCAGGGAAATACACTGCCTTTGTTTATATTTATGTTGAAAATAATGAAAAATTTAGTAAAATAACTTTGTCATTTCAACTGGTGTATGGTACATAAATTAACATAAATTTTGATGAAAGGTTTTAAATTAGATAACTTTAAAACAGAAAGTTTGTATCATAGAACAAATATGCTACCATTGTTTTAATTAATTTTAAAAACTAATGAGGAATTTAATAAAAATAACTTTGTTATTATTAGGTTGGTGTCTGCATAAATTAACATGAATTTTGATGGCAAGTTAGAGATCCACTTGAACTATGAAGGTTGTATCTTAGAGCCAGCGGTCATCTTAGGCAGGTTGGTGTCAGAAGAGTTAAAGTTACCAAATTACTGTCCAGTTCCTATCAACACAGAAGTTTGGAAATAAATGTGTTTAGAATCCCAGAAAAAAAAAAAAAGCATTAATCTTTTAGACATTAGTAAAAAGCTAGAAATTTGTAATGTAGTTGATGGAGTTGATTTAATCAATCTAAAAACATGGCTGGAATTATTCTATTATCCCTGAAGGGATGAAAGACCAAGTTAATATGGTTTATAATCCATTACTGT
The DNA here is from genome assembly GCF_001194135.2 of Octopus bimaculoides. Classification (NCBI taxonomy): domain Eukaryota; kingdom Metazoa; phylum Mollusca; class Cephalopoda; order Octopoda; family Octopodidae; genus Octopus; species Octopus bimaculoides. Next base: position 59,204,566 of record NC_068983.1, on the reverse strand, counting down.
CAACTTCCATGAAAGAAAGATGGATGCAAGCATAGTTGTGTGGATAAACAATCCACTTTGCAATGAGAAATTTTGGGTTCAGTTTCACTGTACAAACTGCTAAAGCCATTGACATTTCTGCTTAAACTGATAACCATACCTGCTGCCAGTAACCACCAAGACTCAGTGACAGAAGGAAGTAAAACACCAGCATCTTGTGATTTTTTTTTATAAATACTTTCTTACTTTTATCTATGATAAAGTTCTCAGAGCATTTTCTTCTTGCTTTTTAATATAACTTTACTAGTGTTAAACCACTTAGCCTTTTATATACATACATTTATATATGTATGTATATATGGATGTATGTATAATATGTGGAGGCGCAATGGCCCAGTGGTTAGGGCAGTGGACTCGCGGTTATAGGATCGCGGTTTCGATTCCCAGACCGGGTGTTGTGAGTGTTTATTGAGCGAAAACACCTTAGGCTCCACGAGGCTCTGGCAGGGGATGGTGGCGAACCCTGCTGTACTCTCACTACAACTTTCTCTCACTCTTACTTCCTGTTTCTGTTGTGCCTGTATTTCAAAGGGTCAGCCTTGTCACACTCTGTGTCATGCTGAATATCCCCGAGAACTACATTAAGGGTACACGTGTCTGTGGAGTGCTCAGCCACTTGCACGTTAATTTCACGAGTAGGCTGTTTCGTTGATCGGATCAACCGGAACTCTCGTCGTCATAAGTAACAGAGTGCCAAATGTATAATATATCAATAGATAGAGATATAACACGAGAGAGAGAGAGAGTTTGTTGAAGCTAAAACACTCTCACATACTGTTACTCAGAGTTTCACATTACTGATCATCAGACAGCCACGAGTGGTTAATTTAGCATTTGAGTGCTGTTTTCTCCACCTTGTTTTGCTCCTATGTGCTTGCATTTGTGTGTGTGATTTATATATTGAATGGGGACAGAAACAATAGCAAAAAAACAGAGAAAAATCAGTGGTTCACGAAAGAGGTTTCATCCATCAGGTTAGACAATTCCTAGTTAATTTCACAATCAGAAATACTGTGTATCACTGATTGGTCCATTAGAACAATATAACCAAGGAAACTATTGCTCATAAATTACATTATCAAAATACTAATAAATAAAAAAGAATAAATCTCAAGTGAGATTTGAATTGAGAATATACAGGGAGGAAACTAAATAGCGGAAGGAATTTAGAGCATCCAGCCCTCCATCTTCCCTTCCATTCTACCTCTGTAGATATAAGTACTGAAGTAACACAGATAAAATAAATACTCACAGAGTAATTTTATATAATTATCAGTCATATCTAAATTAAAATATTATGTTGAATCTGAAGAATGGTTGGTTTGCTTGTTTGTTTCTAGAATAATAATCCAAGACTTTAAAAATATCTCCTTTCTTATACTTGGAAGAACTAATGTATATTGTTGTACATAATGAATGAACTATACAGCAAATTAGATTCAGATAAATGAATTAAATGTCCAACATCCTATCCCCTCCAGTAAGTAAAATGTTCTGCTGGAATGGTTTCAGTGCTTTGGAGAAAATATTGTTAATAATAATAATAATGATAATTCATGTGTTGTTTCTATAAATCATATTTTGTTTTACATCTGCTTCAATAATAATATCTGTTTGATTTTATAAATTACACTTTTCTCTTCCTTAAAAATATCTTTTCATATGTCTAAGAGATGTTTTTAACAAAAATGGATTAAAAATTCAACAATCTTTTACATATTAACACACAAATATGTAGTAATGGTGATGTATTTGACTCAAACAACCTAATAGAATGGATAGAATTTATTTTATTGAATTAGGATAAATGAAAAGTACAGTTTAAAACATTCTGTTTTTAATTTTTACTCAAAATTAACTCATAGGCGTTTCATAGAGCATTGTGTATGTGCTCACTAACTGTCATTCTATTTGTACAATGCACCGACAGATGTTGTTGGAGAGCAATTTTTTGTTAACTGAGAATGTGCATAAGAGTTTGTGTGTTGGTATAGACTATTCTTAAATGAATTTTCAGTTAACCAAATTATATGCTATGTTTTGCAAGATTCATGAAGAGAAATCATGACTATGCCCAAGTATAACAAATTACATACGTTTTTGGCTTTCTCTATTGTTACAAAAGTTCCCTAAAGAATAGTGAATCTGACAGAAAATACCAGCATATCAGTGGGAAACTATGGTATGGATGTTAAAACTACGACAAAATGCATACACACACACACCAACTCTCTCACTCACCCCCTCCACACACACACTCACCCACACACACAGATAGCAATGAATGTGTGTCTGCATCATGCACATGTATATATGTATCTTTATCTATGTGTATGTGTGCACCAAACTGGTAGATATATATGCAGCAGATTAGTAGAGATTTTAGAACACTGACACTGGGGAGAATGGTTTGCTGTACTTGTTCCAATTCACTGCTCTCTGAGTTTAAATCCTGTTAAAATCAAAATTTGCTGTTCATCCTCAAAGTATCAATAAAAACAGTACTAATAGAGTGGTCAGTTTGTAGCACTATCAGAGCATCATATAAAAGTAGAATCTCTCTGAACTTTGCCCAGCCTGTTCTTATTCTAGCAACTACATTTTCAAAACTTTCTTCACTACTGCTAACTTGATCTCCTAGGTAATAGAAGCTATCTATTACTTCTAATGATCTCCCCACCCCGAGCATTTGAGGGAGTCTGTTGTCTGTGTGCTTTTAGTGCTTATTGTACCTGCACATTTGCCACACACAAAGACTATTTTCTCTGTTAACCTTCCTGTGATACTGTTGCACCTCTCATGTGTCCAAAGCTTTCATTGGGTACAATATATGGAGTTTCTTCCAATGCCCTTCTTATGTTTCAAGTGGGGCCATCTCCCCAAAAGGACTTGTGGTTTGTCTGTTTTATCCTACTTACTAGGACTTGGTTTTTGTTAAATTAACTCTAAGGCCCTTAGATTTTAAGCCTTAGTGACAAAAAGTTGGTTTTAGATATCTAAATAAATTTTACTACAAGTATTGAATACTTTTCCCCAGATATACATGTGTGTGTATGTATATGTGTCTATCTGTCTATGTGTGTATCTCTCTCTCTCTCTCTCTCTCTCTCTCTCTATCTATCTATCTATCTATCTATCTATCTATCTATATATATATATATATATATATA
>NC_068983.1:59196940-59201237 GCF_001194135.2 Octopus bimaculoides | reverse complement strand
TTTATATATGTGTGTGTATGTGTGTGTGTGTGTATACATATATATATATATATATATATATACAATGCATATATATATATACATGTATAGATAGACACACAGATATATATGTGTCTGTATGTATGTACATATAAATATGCTTATATGCTTTGTATGTGTGAGGAGGTGAGGGGAGAATCAGCAACTGATTTTTCTCTTTTGTGAAAGGAATTCACACTGCAGATGTGCGGAACTATTTAAATTCAGCTGTTGTTATTTATCTATTCATTTATTCATGCCATTCTTTCAATACATATTTGTTGTGGTTTGTATTAATACCATTGATTTCATTTATAATCATATAGATTTCTTCAAGCTAGAATATATATTCTGACACTTTTTCATTATATATCAGTCCCTGAAGATGATAGCACATAATGCTATAAGATGCAATAAGGTTGAAAGAGTTAAAACAGAGTTCTATGCATTATATATACATATACAAACATACATACACAATTGTATTATGTATTTTTAATTTTTTTTATTTATCAGATTTCTCCCTAGAAGGAATGAATCGGTTTCTAACCAAGACACAATGCACCATTGCTGGAATTTGGATAACAACAAAGTGTTGCATGTTAAGCTTTAGAAAAGTCATATCTACTTTTACTGTTCCACTTGCTGATTTTTATCGGTAAATTGTGTGTTAGCAAGTCTCTTTCTTTGCCCCAAAATCCTAAACATTTACTAACAGAATCAAGTAGACCAATCATTAGTATAAATGTGACTTTATCATTAGGGTAGTAGAGGAAGTGTAGGTTTTAAAGCATGCATCTATACATATTCTCCTTTTTGCTCATTTTCAAAGAGATTTTCACACCAGTTAGGTAGGTGACCTCTATGACTATACACAACTTTTTTTTTTTTTCATTTTTCTCTCCAAAATAACAAAATTAGGTGTAATTTGTCTGCATTTGGTATGAATTTTCTTGAAGATGTTCCACCAACATTCATTGCATTGATATATAATTATTTATTCAATAGCAGAAGCGTTGTTTATATTTACCCAGGGCAGTCCTTTCTGTGGCTGACATTGTATATTACATTTAAGCATGCATACATGTATGTATGTATTTATGCAAGCATACAAGCATATAGATGTGTACCTATCTGCTTATCTACCTATGCACACACACACACACACATATAGGGTTTATATCTGTTCCATCTAATTGAATTTTGTGTTAGAATGTAATCAGGTTATTGGTGGTTGAGTTTGTAATTATGATCTGGGTGCAAACTATTAGGTTTGTATATTCTCAGGCAACATTAGATTATATGTTTCTGAGGTTGTTTGACATTAAAGGAAGTAGTGATCCTGCATTGATACCTGTGAGGTAGCTGAGGAAGAAATTCTTGATCTTGGTAAGTTTGTTTCTAAGGTTATCTGATTGAATAAGCACTATGTACTTGTAGGTTCGATTGTCTATATATTTATAAGTTTTTAATGTTGGATTCTGATATTAGTTTGTGCTGTAAATTCATTTTACTCTTTTGAAATGTGTCTGACAAAGCTTTGACATTTGAATTACTTGTGCAATTCACCCAATAGGCTTTATATTGCTTCCGTTTACTTGATTTCATTCATACGGTATGGGTTAACCCAAGGCTGTTGCAAAATGACATTTACCTCAAGATGCCATGCAGTGGAATAACACTCACAATTTTATGGTCACAAAGCAAATTTCTTCACCATTCAGCTGTATTACACCTACAATTTATATATAAATTTTATTATAATGTTGAAATTATATTATAAATGTTTATATATACAATATCTATAATATATTACCTTTTATCTTTTACTTGTTTCAGTCATTAGACTCTGTCCATGCTGGAGCACCACCTTGAATTTTAGTTGAACTAATTGACTTATTCTTTGAAAGTCTCTGGTAATTATTTTATCTGTCTTTTTTTTTCATTTGCTGAACTGTCAAGTTATGGGGACATAAACACACCAACACCGGTTGTCAAGCGGTGATGAGGGACAAACACTCATACACATGCCAGGTTTTTTACAGTTTCCATCTACCAAATCCATTCACAAGGCTTTTATTGACCCAAGGCTGTAGTACAAGACTCTTGCCCAAGGTGCCACGCAGTGGGACTGAACCCAGAACATTATGTTTGGGGAGCAAACTTAATCATGCGCGTGCATGCATGTTTGTGTGTGTGTTGTATCATCATGCTTTTCTTCATCCTTATTTTAATGTCGACACTTTCCATGCTTGCATGAGTTAGATGCAGTTCATTTTGAGAGATTTTCTAAAGCTGGATTCCTTTTCTTTCATCAACTCTCACCTCTTGTTTCCAGGCAACATTATGTTTGTGTGACACTGATGCTTGTTTACAGCTATCATGTGATATCAAAGCAAGGAAACACAAACACATACACAGCTGGAAGCAAATGACACTGCATGAGCCTTTTCTTTACAAATATTGTGAAACATGTCAAGAAGGTTGGGTATGCTTTTGTGGTGGGCTGCAAGTGAATGACTTTGTCAGAAAACCACTGCTTACAAACTAGCAGAAGTAAGGGAAATACAGACTAGAATGTACACACACATACACATGCATGTACACATGCACACATGTACACACACACACACATCTATTTTCAATTTACATCTACCAAGTCCTCTCGCAAGACTTTGAGTTGCCCAGGGCTATTGGAAGACATGGTTTTAACCATTCTTATAGCTTTTTTGGAAAGTCTTTCCAGAAACCTCAAAGATGAAGTTGAAATCAAGATTAAAGCATTGATTTGTTGTTGAAGTGTGCTAAGATATTAATCAAAATCTTGTTTGATAAAGAAGACGTACGAAGACAACTGTCTGAAGAAATCCATGTTTAATAGCAATGATTCTTCACTTGAGAAATACAGAAATTCGATCACAATGATAGCATTTGAACTTCTCATGTTACCAATAAGACCATCTATCTTCTGGAGGTACAATGTCCATTGGCAATCTGCCAATATATGGTACTATTTTGATTCATTAGTTGGTCAATATTAACAATTTCATCTTAGTAAAAACGCATACAAAATACACAAACTTGCAATTCTATACACCTATATAGTATATAGACTCATATTGCTATATACTAATTTATGTACACACACACCATCATCATCCGCATTATCCCCATCATTGCCATCTTTTCTATGCTTCAGGTAGTGTTTTTTAGCCAGATGCCTTTTCTGACACCAACCCTTTTAGCTTCCTCTTTTAATATGCAGGGATATGGTGCACTTATTCTAAAATCTAGGATACACTCGTGTGTTTGTGTGTGTGTGTGTGTTTTAACAGAAAAAGTAGATTATGTTTGTGGCAGATGCATAGAAGCAATAGATAAGAGTACATGAGAAATAGATATTCTGAAAAGCCCAAGAGAATCTTGAGAAGTAGTAGATAGTTTATGTTATCTCGGCAACTTAATTAGCAGTAGTAGAGGATGCTCTGGAAGTATAGTTGCTATATTAAGAACTGGATCGAAAAAGTTCAGAGAACTTTTGTCTCTGTTGGTTATTTATTATGCGCCCTTTTTAAAGCCTAACCAGGCTCATGGGCCCGGTTTCCCGGTTTCTATGGCATATGTGCCCCCCCCCCAGTCCATCGCAACTTTTACTCAAGAAACAGAAAGAAGGAGTGAGAGAAAGTTGGGGGCGAAAGTGTACAACAGGGGTCACCACCACCCCCTGCTGGTGCCTCGTAGAGCTTTTAGGTGTTTTCGCTCCATAAACACACACAACGCCGAGTCTGGGAATCAAAACTGTGATTCTCCGACCGCGAGTCTGCTGCCCTAACCACTGGGTCATTGCACCTCTGTTGGTAACAACAGTGAAAGGCAGATTGTATGATGCCTGTGTCAAACAGCAATGCCACATGATGGAAATACTTGGGCTGGGAAAGCAGAGGACATGAGAAGACTAAAAAGAAAGGAAACTAGTATGCTCCAATGGATGCACAATGTCAGTGTGCATATAGAAGAAAGTACAAATGTGTTGAGAGAACAATTGGGCATGATGCATGAGATATCAGAAGCTGTGTGCAGGAGAGAAGATTGCACCAGTATGGTCATGGGATGTGGATTGGTGAGGATGGTTGTATAAAGAAGTGCTGATTACAAAACATGGAAAGAGCCTGTGGAAGAAGACTTAGGGAGACATGGGGTGAAATGGCAAAGACTGAACTCAAGATAATGAGCCTCTTGGAGATGATGGGGGTCTGTATTTACATATACATACATCACA
>NC_068983.1:59179440-59194440 GCF_001194135.2 Octopus bimaculoides | reverse complement strand
ATATAATCTGTATGTGTGTGTGTATATATATATATGTTTAATGTGAGCAACCTAGACAATCGCCCCCTTCAAGTCACCCTTCCCTCCACATCATATCCTCTCCCTCAGCTCTCCTTCTTCCCTACATCCTGATACCACTTTCTTCTCTTTATACTCAGAACCGCATCACTTGGTTAACCATTCTTCATCTGTTAATTTTGTTCTCTATGCCTACATGTTACAGTGGCCATGCCCACCTCCCTGGATCACCAAATTGTCTCTCCATGTGTCTTAAGCCTGTTTTATCCCCATCCTCCATTCTTGCAGACTACCCAAACATGTTGTCTCTCTCCTCCCTCGCTCTCAACAGTGACTTTCCTCCTCTTATGCTAGTATCCCTCTAGCCCCACCTCCATTCCCTTCAACTCTTCTCCAATCTTCACAGATGTTATTTACCTCCCTCTTCCACTTTTTCCATCTCTTCCCTCATCCATGCTTGCAAACACCCCACTCTCACCATCCACTAGTACTCATGCTACCTGAGGTGCCACCCGGACACCTCATCACCACTCTTGGGGACGCCCTGAATTCTCTGAATAGCCATGAAGCTCCTTTATAATGAGAACCTGCTCTACCCAATCCTCTTCCCTCTAACCTTAACCTCCATCTAATTGTCAATCGAAGATAAGCTCTCCTTCAGCATGGCAGTGTTACTGCACACACTGCCAATGTGACCAAGCTCTGAAAACTCGAGGAACTTGAAGGACTGTTTCACCATGTCCAGACCTGTCTCACCATGTCCTTCCCTTACAGTAATTCCTCACCATCATCATCATCATCACCATCATCATTATCATCATCATCAACATCATGATCATGATCATCGTTTAACGTCCGCCTTCCATGCTAGCATGGGTTGGACGATTTGACTGAGGACTGGCAAACCAGAAGGCTGCACTAGGCTCCAATCTGAATTGGCAGAGTTTCTACAGCTGGATGCCCTTCCTAACGCCAACCACTCCGAGAGTGTAGTGGGTGCTTTTACGTGCCACCGGCACGAGGGCCAGTCAGGTAGTACTGGCAACGGTCATGCTCAAAATGGTATATTTTACGTGCTACCTGCACAGGAGTCAGTCCAGTGACACTGGCAACGATCTCGCATGAATGTTTTTTCATGTGCCACCAGCACAAGTGCCAGTAAGGCGACACTTATAAAAATAAAAATAAAATATGCAGTACAGTACTGTTTCTACTTTCCAGATTTTCACCTATCGCAGGGAGGTTTTGGAAAGTAACACCCATGATAGTTGAGGGATTACTTTATGTAGTTTTCTTGACCCAGCAATGAAGTCTCACATTCAATTATTTCCCTAAATAAGGTCTTAGTCATCTATGGCCCTTTACACTTTTGTTCAACTGTAAAATGAAGCATTGAACTGGAAGCCATGTTAAATTGGTTGGCTCATGTAACAGATAGACGGACAGACAGACATGGTGCTCTGGACTTCATGATTCCCAATCACAACAAGCCATTAGCCTGTCCTCTTTAATCCAAATCACCTCCTGGCCTTCTCTGCAGCATGTATGTAATATGTATATGGAATACACTGACTTTAAGAAGAATGACCTGTGGACTTATCATATTTCTTTTGCAATTCACTATTTTTGTTTCAGTTCTGAAAATAATGAAAAATGCAGTCAAATAACTTCATCATTATGAAGATGATGGTTAAAGCAGTGAGCTGGCAGAATCATTAACAAGCTGGGCAAAATGCTTAGTGGCATTTTGTAAATTTTCTGTTCTGAGTTCAAATTCTGCCATTGTCAGCTTTGCCTTTCATCCTTTTGGAATCAATGAAATACGTACCAGTTATGCACTAGGGTCAGTGTAATTGACTATTCCACTTACCCCAAAGTTCAGGCTTTGTGCCTATAGTAGAAAGTCTTAAACTGATGCTTGAAGCAAAAAGTAATATGAAATTTTGATAGGAAGTTTTATTTTTGATCATTTTAAAACAAGAAGTCTGTAACCATAGAAACAAAGGTAGTTTCAGGTAGTTTGATATCAAAAGGTTTAACAATTGCTGTGGCAAGTTTCTCTGTTTCATTGCACATATTTGGCAAGTGTATATATGTTGTGGTTGATAATAGTCTGGTGTAATAATAGGAACTGAGCAAACTGAAGATGTTGGCTGGAGTGTTGAAATAGAAATCTGGCTTAAATTGAATTTTGTTGTGTATCTGATATATTGCATATATGCACCATACACCATATGTACCATACACCATATGCACCATACACCATATGCACCATACACCATATGCACCATGCACCATATGCACCATACACCATATGCACCATTGTAACATTCAACATGAACATTGTATAAGTATCTTAAAATAATTTGAACAGGCATGGCTGTATGGTAAGAAATTTGCTTCTCGGCCACATGGTTCCAGGTCCAGTCCCACTGTGTGGCACCATGGGCAGGTGTTTTCCACTATAGAGTCAGGCTGGCCAAAGTCTTGTGAGTGCATTTGGTAGACAGAAACTATAAGAAGCCCGTTGTATTTACACCTGTGTGTCTGTGTATATGTGTGTGTGTGTGTGTGTGTGTGTGTGTGTGTGTGCACATGTATGTCTTTGTGTTTGTATTTGTTCCCCACCACTGCTTGACAACTGGTGTTGGTGTATTTACGTCCCCACAACTTAGTGGCAAAAGAGACTGATAAAATAAGTAACAGGTCCTAAAAGACCAGTTTCTGTCTCCCAAATCCATCCACTCACAAGGTTTTGGTCAGCCCTAGACTACAGTAGAAGACACTCACCCAAGGTGCCACACAATAGAACTGAACCCAGAACCGTGTTGTCGGGAAGCAAACCTCTTACCACACAGCCACACCTGTGCCTATGGATGTTCATATTGTAAATGCTTAAAGACAGCATATTTACAATTTAGGAAATTTATTGCAAGTATCGAAAATCCTATTTCTTCTGGGTGTAGATTTTAAATTGTTTCTAACTTATAATTATTTATTTTCCTTTCACTACAACCATAGCCATAACTTTTCTGCCCTTTCTACAATATTTTGTGCTCCTTTGAAATGATATACTTTAATCATAAGCAAATTTTACAATTATTTCAATAGGTTCACATTTTCAGGATTTCTTAAACAAGTTTCTTGATCATTTTATCTGATACATTTGGTGAAAACATGACTGGCCATTGTGCTGTGCGTGTTACTTTGCTTGGAAATATGTGAGGGTTGGTGACAGGAAGTGCATCTGGCCATAGAAAATCTGCCTCACTGAGTTTTGTCATACCCATGGAATCATAGAAAAATAAATATTAAAATGTTGTCGATGATGATGATGATGGCGATCCATTATTCCTTGTACAATATTAATTTGTTGCCCTGTAGTGTATAAGGTCAACTCTCCTCACCTCATTGTTATCATTGTGACGTCCCTGGTAGGCTTTTGTTGAAGTCGAGTGATTAAAGTTAATTGTCTTTTTTTTGTTTTAATTTATGAGTCTTATTTAGTTGTCTGACCGAGTTCCCTCATTGAACATCTGTTAATCATAAACACATGATCATTTGAGTCGGTCACCTGACACAGCATATATGTAAAAACATGCAATGCTACAACAACAAAAATGTAATATGTATGTTTATTTCTACACCTACATCTGTATCTCTCTCTCTCTCTCACTCTCTCTCTCCTGCTCTTACTAAGGTGTTTGTTATTGATTAATAGTTAATTATTTATAAGTCTATTAATCTATTTGTAAACCAGTTAATTGGCAGTCATTAGAACATCAGATGAAATATTTTGGTATTCGTTCCGTCTCTACACTCTGAGTTCAAACCATTTTGAGGTTAACATTGTCTTTCATCCTTTCTGAAGGATAGAGGGCAGCACCAACCTTGTGCTAATGCAGCCTTGTATCACTCCTGCTGACGTCTGATTATGGTTCCACTGAGTGGAGTGTTTGAGGGCCCCAGAAGATATCTATGTTTCCTTGCATCTACATGGGTATCCAAAGTGATTAGCAAAAACATGGTAAATGTCACCAAATCATACTCAATTGCTAGTAAAGGCCACAGTTTAATTCATTAATATATTTATACCGGCCAATAGGCTGGCAGAATTGTTAAAACATCAAGCAAAATACTTTGTGGTATTTCTTCTGACTACTACATACTGAGTTGTAATCCCACTAAGATCAACCTTATCTTACATCCTTTCAGGGTTGGTAAAATAAAGCACCAATTAAGTACTGGGGTGTGTTGTATTGTTGAAACCTTTCCCCTCAGAATCATTGGCCCTGTGCCTAAATCAGAGACTATTTATATATTTATATGCTATTAACCAGAACGATCATAATTGAATTTCTTTTTCTAAGATGACCAAGTTCTCACTTCTTAGACACTGACGACACTTCTTAGAGAGCAACAGTATCAGATGAAGGTGGTGAGCTGGCAGAAATGTTAGCACACCGGGCGAAATGCTTAACGGTATTTCGTTTGTCTTTACATTCTGAGTTCAAATTTCGCTGAGATCTACTTTGCTTTTTATCCTTGCAAGGTCAGTAAATTATGTACCAGTTGTGTACTGGGGTCGATCTAATCGACTGGCCCTCTCCCCCAAAATTTCGGGCCTTGTGCCTAGAGTAGAAAGGAACAGTAACAGATGAAACACAGCTGCATAGGCAAAAGGACTATCATAACCACTCTCTCTACCACTGTACCTTCATGTGCTCTAAAGAGGAATGAAACTAAACTATGTGAGTGGTGGTATTTCACTGTGGCAGATGCATCTAATACCTCAACTGCTGCTGGCTGTTTGTGCTGTCAGGTGGGGTTTGTGTTGACTTAGATTAGAGTGAAGGGAGAGCTGCACTTGATGACCAGATTCACTCACTTATCATTGGTTTTCTGGATTAGTGACAACTGGATGTATGTCAGGTATAAGATAAGGATAAGGTTCTTTCCCAAGTCATATAGACTGATAAGGCCAGCTTCTGTGGTACATATATTTTCCCCCACCGGATGGGATGCCAGTCTGTCACAGAGATACTCATTTTTGCCAGCTGAGTGGACTGAAGCAATGCAAAATAAAATGTTTTGTTCAAGAATACAATGTATCAATCTGTACAGGAATTGAAATCCCAATCTCATGACCATGAGTCCAACACCCTAACTGCTAAACCACATGCCTCCACATATACCAGATATACAGTGTAATGAGCAGGGCAGTCTATATATCTTACCATGTGCAGAGGTATATATATATATATATATATATATATAAATTCATATAAATAAGGATAAGATCATTATTTAAAATAACGATCATATCAAGTGGCTAGCATGGGAATAAAAGCCTCATAGGTAATAATTATTATTAAAATTATAATTAAGGATATTTAAGAGATACCATCATGCTAGAGATAGCAGTCAAAACTTGACTCTAAAACCATATCAAATGGTCATACAGCACCAGGAGAGAAGACAGAGACAAAGTTAGAAATATGGGATCTGGAATTATCCAATATTTTTTTGCTAGTTTATTTTGTCTCTTTGTCTTCTCTCTCTTCTGGTGCTGTATAAATATTTGATGTGGTTTTAGAGTCAAGTTTTGACTGCTGTCTCTAGTATGATAGTATCTTTTAGATACCCTTAATTATCATATATATATATTCGCCATGATAGATTGCTGACCACTACACTTATATTTTTTCTCTCCTTGTTTCTTTCTGTGTTCCTTTCTGTTGAAGAGCGTAGGCTTGAAACGTTAAAGACTTTTTCTATTCCCGCGCTTTATACTAATACATCCATTTGTTGTTTACACCACCTGTCTTCGTCTGTTGTTTTTTACATGAATTCTCCCATATATATATATATATTGCACAGCAATGATGCTATAGGTTTCTTGTTTGCTTGTTGAAACTCTGTCATGAATATTTGAATTCCCTCTGAACAGTCTGCCAGAAATCAAGTCTTCACATGTGCAGGGTAACAATCTCTTATAGAAGTTCACCATGAGTTTAAGATTCACCTGCCCTTAGCCCTGTTCACCAAGCTTGTCAATACTGTAGATTAAGAAGTACTGTACTGCTTCATGTAGACAGCTCTTGGAGACAGAGTTGAACCAATGGTAGGATGAGCTATCCCCAAAAGGAATTAGTAGGATCCCTTTGAAAGGTACTATCTCAGCAAGGTACCCCATATCTCTCTCTGGAGGTATAAAACATGGTTTGAATCATTCAAGTAATCTGTTGTATTTTCTATTTACATATACATATATATTTTACTATTATCCTTAAAGGCCATTGTGAAATAATATTCTTTTAGTCTTTTACTTGTTTCAGTCATTTGACTGCAGCCATGATGGAGCACTGCCTTTAATCGAACAAATTGACCGCAGGACTTATTCTACCAGTCACTAAGTTACGGGGCGAAGACACACAAACATCGGTTGTCAAGCATTGTTGGGGGAGACAGACAGACAGACACACACACACACACACACACACACACACACACACACACACACACACACACACACACACACACACACACACATATGATGGGCTTCTTTCAGTTTCTGTCTACCAAATCCACTCACAAGTCTTTGGTCAGCCCAAGGCTATAGTAGAAGACACTTGCCCAATTTGCCATGTAGTGGAACTGAACCCGAAACCATGTGGTTAATAAGCAAGCCACTTACCACACAGCTATGTTTGTTCTTCTACTCATATAAACAATAGTGTCATTGACTTCAGATTTCTATTGGACTAATTACTATTTCCCTTCTGATGGCTAGAGTAACAAGGGGATATCTGTGTAACTCAGGCAACACAAATATCAAAAGGGGATTTGTTTGATAGCATTAGTTCCTTGTTTTTCTCAATTATCTTCACAACTTTCACTAGTATGTATTGTGGAAACATCATATAACTATATATATATATGTGTGTGTGTATGACTGAGTTCCTTTCGAGTGTTGCGCCTCATGGAGGTAATGACCAAGACCTTTGGCATTATATCGTGCTTGAGGAGAAGACCCATCAAGCTGAGCAAAATCACTGTCATGGCAGATACTGGTGTCACACAAATGGCACCCATGCTGGTGGCACATAACAGCACCTATTACACACTCAGAGTAGTTGGCATTAGTAAGGGCATCCAGCCATAGAAAACTGTGCCAAATCAGACTGGAGTCTGGTGCAGCCTTTCAACTTACCAGCCCTGGTCAAACCATCCAACCCATGCCAGCATGGACAACGGACGTTAAATGACGATGACGATAATGATATATATACATGTAAGTATGTATGTAGCGTTTGAATACACACATACTCTGTATATAAATATATAAATGTCGATAGTGGATGTATGTATGAGTGTGTTTATTATATAGAGTTATCAGATATTCATAAATATTTATGAATACTTATAACCCTGTATATAGGTGTGTGTGTATTTCTGTGTCTGTTCAGATGTATCTATGAATATGTATATAAGTGTGCATGGTTAAATACTGTATGTGCATACACACACAAGCACACACTTGTGTCTTATGTCCATGTTAAGTGTGATTGAATAATAGATTTTATCAAACTTGGCAGCAAGCTCAGGGAATTTTTCTAATAAACACCAACGGCATATGTTAGATTTGAAACAATGATAAGGTGGTAGGCATGGTGAACTTTTAAGAGTTCTGATAAAATCAGAATTATCTTCGTTTTCTACTCAGACACATATATTTATTTTTGAATTATTTATATATTTATTAATCTACTGTTGTTCTTTAGAGCAACCACAATCAAGAAAATCTATGCTGAAAGGTGTTTCTTGTATCTGGGACCACAATATTCAATATATACTGAGACAGGAGGCTGTGAACTGAGGAGGATGTGACTGCTATTTCTTGTATTCAATAGAGCTTTCCTCAATAGTTTGCTTTTTATCTCACTTCTATCTCTCTCTCTCTCTGTCTCTGTATGTATATATATCGGGTAAAGACCCCTTTCTGTCATGATTGACCACGGGATTGCACCTAGAAAGTTCCTCTCTGAAGCACAAGTCTGGGCAAGGTTGTTGGTGGAAGACCAGCAGTTGCCCAAGCATATCAGTCTTGCTTCTCCATGCCACCGATGGCACTGGTGACATCATAAGTCATTTCTACATCTGAGTGAACTGGAGCAATGTGAAATAGAGTGTCTTGCTCAAGAGCACAACACATAGTCTGGTCTGCGAATTGAACTCACAACCTCATAATTGTAAGCCTGACACTCTAACCACTGAGTCATGCACCTTCAAGTATATATGTGGTTGGTGTTAGGAAGGGCATCCAGCTGTAGAAACTCTGCCAAATCAGATTGGAGCCTGGTGTAGCCATCTGGTTTCACCAGTACTCAGTCAAATCGTCCAACCCATGCTAGCATGGAAAGCGGACGTTAAACGAAGATGATGATGATGATGATGATGATGATATATATATATATTACATGTATATTGTACCATACCTTGATACTGTGTGGACTAAGATCCCTGTTGACAGGCCGCTGGTATTTATAGAGTGTTAAACAATTTTGGTATGCAAATTAGGGAATCCTTCATAGAATAACTGCTGTATTTGTTGAGTATATAAATAGTTTGGCTGCTTGTTTCTCTGGAGAGAGTCAGAATCATATACACACCTCTGATGAAAACCCAATAAGGTTCGAAATTGATTAAGGTTGTTTATTGTTTTTTTCAGTCTGTGGAGAAATAGCTAAATATTTGCCCTGTTTATAATTATACCATATATTACGCACACATACACACACACATATATATGTGTGACTGTATGGTTAGGAGGTTAAAAAGTTTGCTTTCCAACCACGTGGTTTTGGGTTCAATCCTACTGTATGTCACCTTGAGTAAATGTCTTCTACTATATAACCCTAGAGCAACCAAAGATTTGTAAGCTGATTTATTTGATGGAAACTGAAAGAAGACTATATGTGTGTATGTATTTTACATGTGCATACACATGTATATGTCTCTTTGTTTACATTTGAGCTCTATCCTGTGAAAATGTTGTCCTGGAAGTAGTTATGTTGCTCAGAATGTTACCACTGGTTACATGCTAAATGTTGCCTCTACACAATATTGACGATTCTTCAAACATGCTGAACAGAAGTTTATATCCTCTTTAATTCTGGAGATACATAAGATCTAGGTTGGTTCGGTGAAGGCATATGGATAGAACAAAATTCAGTAAAAGATATTTTGGGGAAGAAAGAGTTATTTCTTATGAATTGATATTGAATATGGGCTGAGTCTGTAGACTCTATGTTTATCATTCTCTTGTAAGAAAAAGGGACATGAGCACACCACCAAAATGAATTTGCACTCATGAGAGTAATATCCAAAATTTTGTTTGATGGAAACTGCTAGGATTGTGTGAAATTTTTAGAACAAATCTCTTTTCTGTCAGGCAGGATCTGCATCCTACAATGCCTTTAAGATATAGCCTAGATCATTCCCGCAGCCTCGAGTTGATGCGATATAGCTTTGTGTCTTCTTGTAATCATCATATATAGCTGGTTAATAATGACATTATACTTTTCCTGGATACTAAAACAAGAAGTGTGATTATTCAGCCTCTGTTGCCTTGATGTATTTCTATATCATTCCATTGATGTTGACTGATACTACTTACACTAGAGCATATGTATTTCAAAGGACCAGCCTTGTCACACTCCATGTCATGCTGAATCTCCTTGACAACTACGTTAAGGACACACATGTCTGTGGAGTGTTCAGCCACTTGCACGTTAATTTCATGAGCAGGCTGTTCTGTTGATTGGATCAACCGATGGAGTACCAGTGCCATAGTAAGTTAGATTTTGCTACTAATATTGGTTTCAAATTTTGGCATAAGGCCAGCAAGTTTGAAGAAGGGAGAAAGTTTATTACATTGACTCTAATACTCAACTGGTACTTATTTTTTGACTGTAGTACTAAAATAGTGTATAGTTATATACCGGTAATATATTGCCTGATGATATAAAAATATATCCACTCTATTACTTATTATATTGACTGTATGAAGGTGCATGCCTTAGTAGCTTGGGTTTTCACTTCATGATCATAAGATTGTGAGTTCAATCCCCAGCAGCATGTTGTGGCCTTGCGCAAGATGCTTTATTTCACATTTCCCCAGTCCACTCAGCTGGCAAAAATGAGTTGTACCTGTAATTCAAAAGGACCAGCCTTGTCACATTCTGAGTCAGGCTGAATCTTCCTGAAAGCTACATTAGGGTTATGTATGTCTGTAGAGTACTCAGCCACTTGTATGTTAATCTCACAAGCAAGTTGTTCTGTTGATTGGATCAACGGGAACACTTGTCATTGCAACCAATGGAATGCCAGGTTTATTTTTATATTGACTGTGTTTTTATTTCTGACATAATGACCAGTTAACTGATAAATTTGAAATATATAGACAGACACATAACAATAGATACTCACATACACTCACAAATATGTTTACATACATATTTGTGAGTGTATATATACTCATGCAGGTACATAGACAGTTTCTTTCTTTTTTTTTTTGTTTTTTTTTTCCACTTTTTGATTTGCTTGAAAATGTATTGTAATTAGAACTAGAATCGAGAACTAAAGCAGAAAGATTTGTTTTTGTGAAAATATATTTGTATTGCCTAAAGGTTTTTTCACAATCTCCATAACCTTTCTCGATGTATATCCTTTATCAATATAGTTTTGTCAGTATTCTCTTTTCTAGCATAGGTACTTTAAGTTCATAAATATATTAAATACATGCACACACATACAGGCACATATATATACATACACATATATATGGTTCTATTTTTCGTTTTCTTTTTTGTTATTTTCCATATAAGAGAGTCTAAGACATACAACCAGCGGATACAAAAGTAAGATAAGAACAGTATAGATCGTGCATACTCTCATTTTTCGTTAGTAATATGATTACACGACCACCAAGGAAGAAAAGAGAAGAATGCTCTCTTGTAATTCCAAATTAATATAGAAATAAATGAACAAAAGATTTGTAGGATTTCCTGGAGCAGTCATCATGTCAAAACACAAACTTTATAAAGCAGAAAGTACAAGTAGCTGTGCCTTACCAAAATACTACCACTATATACTATTTTAGTACTGGAAGTACATATGCTTGCTATTATGCAAAAGTGTTGTAAGTCCAAAATGTTGCTTTTTCAGAAAATGAAAAAAATAGTTTCATCATTCTATAGCAAAACTGTTGTACTACACTTTGAGAATTTTTGATATTTGGCATCTGAAGTAGATGGAGATATGATAGTTTAATCAAAAGAATCAGCTGTTGCAAGCAAAAATAAATATAAAAAAAACAAAAAAAAAACGCATTTGGTCAAATTTGGATATACAACAGTTTAACCTAATAGCAATGAAACGCACTGGTATAAGTAGCATCAGTCAACATCAATGGAATGATATAAAAATACATCAAGGTAACAGAGGCTGAATAATCACACTTCTTGTCTTAATATCCAGGAAAAGTATAATGTCATTATTAACCAGCTATATATGATGATTATAAGAAGACACAAAGCTATATAGCATCAACTAGAGGCTGTGGGAATGATCTAGGCCATATCTTAAAGGCACTGAAGGATGCAGACTCTGCCTGACAGAGAAGAGAATTATTCCAAAAATTTCACACAATCCTAGCAGTTTTCATCAAACAAAAGTTTTTATATGTTTATGTAAATATATATAATCATCACCATCATTGTAATGCTCACTTTTCATGCTTGTATGTTTAAGACAAATTTTGTTAAGGGAGATTTTTTGTGTGGTTGGATACTTTTCCTCTCAGTCTGTAGTATCCTCTTCAAACCTTTAAAAGGTTATTTGACAACTGCAAACAGCAGTCAAATCTCTGTCAATTCACATAAACATATTGAAAATTGATACTAATACCATAGTAAGGAAAAAGAGTTTTTTACTGACCATGGTATCAGCTTTTGTATTTTGTCTCACAGAAGACCAACAAAGGTCTGAAACTTTGAATTTTGCACCTACTTCATTGCAAATCAGTTTGTGATTTATTTTAATCCTCTAACTTCAGCATATAACTGTCACCTTTGTAGACCGCTATTTTGCTTGGTTTCCAAATTTCTCAAATCATGGCTTGCTGTTTTAAAAAGCATACACTGGATAGTACTCTGATAAGATTTATGTCTGAAACTTGTGATCTCTAGTATAAAATATATTTATGAGCTATAACATAGCTGTTACATGGAACAGGCTGAGTAAACATATATACTTATTGGCTTATTTATAATGTGTTGTATGTGTAAGGTTTAAAGTTTTTTCTTCTCAATTCAGTTTCTATATTGGATGAATTTTATGTCAAAGCTATTTAAAATATATTCTTAAAAAAGTGATAGTAAAATTACTTGTATTAAACTGAACAGAAATACAGGGAAAACATATATCTTTAAATAATAACGTGGGAAGAACATACTAAACTTTTGACAATAAGGAAAGTAACAATGCAACTTCTCGACATTTTTTTAACATATTTTATTTCCAAAGGAATTTTTATGTAAAAATACTATGAATTGGGATGTAGGTTGTTAGGAAATAGTTACTATGACAAAAGGTTTTTGCTTGAATGAATTCCATATCTACTCCCATTGACAAGAAGGAAGGCATTAGATATACATTATATGTCTACACATGCACATCAATGTTTTGCTTTTTGTTGCAGGAAGTAAATATGTATGGCATTCAACCAAAGACTCTTCACATGCTTATACAAGCATGAATATATCCACACACACACACAGAGACACACACAAGCACACGCACACACACATATCTAAAAGCTGGATGAAGAAAGCTTGACAAGAAAAGTCTCCAACAAACAAAAAATTTTTGCTGATAACATGAATAGTTAAAATATGGAATTAGCTCCCTGGGGTGTTTTATTTTCGTTTTTACAAGAAATTTCCCAATGGTAGTCTCAAGAAAGTCAGACTCAAGTTGACTGCTAGAATACTTGCACTGTATCAAGGAATAATACAAATGCATAATTTTGTTTTCTTCAGTTGAAAATATATCAAAGATATGGCTTCAACAAAAGGATAGAGTAAATGATCAAACATCAGGAAATTTCTCATTCTGTAAACTTTTTGTGAGTCTTCGATATATCCATGTATGTAGAAAAGCAAGTAATACAACTTTATGTGTATAGATAGATAGGTATTTATATGTATAAATATAGGTATATATGTGTGTGTGTGTGTGTGTCTGTGTGTATGTATCTTTGTATGTATCTTTGTATGTGTATATGTATATATATGTGTATATAGATATATATATTTATGTATGTACGTATATATATGTATGTATATATGTATTTATATATATATACATATGCATGTATATATATATAAGTATTTATGCATATATATATATATATATATATATATATATATATATATATATATATATATATATATATATATATAGGTATTTATATAAATATATGCACACATGTATATATATATGAATAGATAGATAGATAGACAGATATATATGTAAACATATATACATGCATCTACATATATATATATATTATTTATGTTATATGTATATGCATATGTATATGTGTGTTTACGTACATACATAAATACATACATACATAGATATTTATATAAATATATATATATATATATTTGTATGTATGTATGTAAACATTCTCAGTTAATATGATGTAAAAAGTATGTGCTTACAACCTAAATGTTAAGCATGCACGCAAAGAATATATGAATTTGGAATCTGTTATATATGTGTGTAATTCACCAGAAAATTCTCAGAAAATTTCACAAAAAAACTTTCACTTTATATGTGTGTGTGTTTGTGTGTGTGTGTGTGTGTGCATTTTAATATGTTTTGATTATTATATAAAAGGAAAACTGGCTGAAACTTTTATAGTTTTATCTTTTTTAATTTTTTATTTAGTTCTTCAATAGATGATGATCACCATTGAAATTGTTTTGATTTCTAACTGTGAAAGAAATAAGAAGAGTGAATTTCATGATGCATATACATATATATATCCACATTAAAATATCATATGACAGAAGACATAAAACATAATGAAAAAAAATAAAAAATTCATTGTCACAGCTGATTCAGCATAGTATTTTCCTTCTGAAGCAGCAACTTCTGGTATTTTATATTTCTCAACTACATCTTTTTTTCTGTTTTCCTTATTTGTTTCTGTCCATTCTTTGATTATGTAGCATGGATTTAGATTTTCTTTAAATACTTTTATCCATTTTGTAAAAGTTTTCAATTTCTTTTTTAATGCTTAAAACTGTTTTAAAATGAACATACATATTTTCTTGTATTACTTATGTGCTCTTCTTTACCGTGTCTGTTATGTAATATTATATGTATAAACATAGTGGGGTTTTTTTGCATGTATCTTTAACATGCATTAATAAGAATGCATCTATGTGGGTGTTTGACCTGGTAAAAATAACAGCAAAATTTCCTTCATATGAAATGCAACTGTCTCAAAAGAACTGCTAAGAGCTTGCTGGATGAAATAGTCTTAGATATATTGTGTTTGAATAAAAAGATAGGATAGTGGTTGTTCTTCAAATGCTTTTCGTCATAGGTGTGTGGAATCAGAAATGATCTGGGATAAAACAAGACATGTAATTTATTTTGCTGATAAAAATAAAAAGGAACGAAAATTTTTTTTTAAAAAAGCCCAATTTTCGAATTTGCTGCATTACAATGATCAATACACTGTTTTACCAGAACCAGCGTTACATTACTTCTAAACTAGCGCTTTGGGTCTCATTTCAATAATCTTAAAATCATTTTGTGATTTCTTTCTATAAAATGTCGAAATCAATAGAACATTAGAAATGTTAAAAAATCAAAAAATCAATATTAGATGATATATATATA
>NC_068983.1:59178203-59179430 GCF_001194135.2 Octopus bimaculoides | reverse complement strand
TATATGTGTGTGTGTGTGTGTGTGTGTGTGTGTGTGTGTGTATGTATATTCTGATTCATGTTCAAAAGAAAAGAAAAGAAACAACAACATTACCAATTACATATTTTGAAGTGAAGCAAGTAAGAAGTATCTACAAGAAAGAAATAGCAACTAAATCTTTGTCAGATTACATACCCGGGCATCTTAAAAGTAGGAGGAATACCTTAAAGAATGTAATCCTAAATTCACAATGTTCTAGAAAACAACAGGGTGGTCATGGTTGGAGCAGGCTTAATTGTAATCTTGCTTGATTAGAGAAAGATATGAAACTAAACAGCAACAACATCTGTAACCAGGCAATTTAATGTTCTCAAGAGACATCTACCGTTTTTCAATTTTGGAAATAGTATTATTTTCTGTAGATCAGGATGGGATGAATAATGGATTTAAGGTTGGGTCAATTGTGGGGGCATGTGCTATTGCAACATGTTGCATTCACCATTTAGTGGTATATTTCCAGGTCATCTTGAGTGACTTGTTGAGCAGGGACCAAGTCAGTCCTCATCTCCGGAAGATGCCTCCTCATCTGCTGTGACCATGTGGCATGTAGTCGACCAACACAAGTTGCCAACCCTCTCCAGATTCCCAATAAACTGGGTCTATCTCAGAAAATAGAGCAACATGGCCAAAATGCCCAAGATGGTGTTCCCAAATCAAGTAGCAAGACACATCCTAGTTTCTGAATAGAAATTTCTGAGATAAGATATGAACCTATAACCCTTTACAGATGAGGATTGATTTTAAAACATCTAAAACATACATGTTCCAGCCAGTGCAGACACACAGACACATGCATATACAATGAGCTTCTTTCAATTTCTGTTTGTCAAATCACAAGGTTTTGGTTGATATGAGGCTACAGTTGAAAACATTTGCCTAATGTCACACATGGAGTGACTGAGACTGAACCTGAAAACACATTACTAGGAAGTGAACTTCTTAACCACATAGTCATATATGTATGTGTGGCATGTAAAAAACACCATTTTGAGCATGGCTGTTGCCAGTACTGTGTGACTGGCCCTCGTGCCGGTGGCACGTAGAAGCACCCACTACACTCTCGGAGTGGTTGGCGTTAGGAAGGGCATCCAGCTTTAGAAACTCTGCCAGATCAGATTGGAGCCTGGTGCAGCCATCTGTTTCACCAGTACTCAGTCAAATCGTCCAACCCATGTTAGCATGGAAAGC
>NC_068983.1:59176870-59177878 GCF_001194135.2 Octopus bimaculoides | reverse complement strand
ATATATATATATATATATATATACACACACAACAGGCGACTTTCAATTTCCGTCCACCAAATCCACTCACAAGGCTTTGGTCGGCTCAAAGCTATAGTAGAAGGCAGTTGCTCAAGGTGCCATGCAGTGGAACTGAACTGGAACCATGTGGTTGGTAAGCAAGCGTCTTACCACACAGCCAATGGATTCTTTCAGTTTCTGTCTACCAAATCCACTCACAAGGTTTTGGTTAGCCCAAGGCCATAGTAAAAAACACTCGTCCAAGTTGACTTGCAATCAGACCGAGCCTGGAACCATGCAGTTGGGAAGCAAGCTTCTTACCACACAGCCATGCCAGCACCTATAATCATATACATCCTTAACGTGACGTAACTCAAGAAAAGAAATACCAGACTAAATACCAACAACGGTTGATTTTGATGTAATTGATTAAAACCCTTGAAATCATTGCCCCAGCTTTGCCACAGTCTAAGTACTGAAGCCAGTAAAACACTTCCAGTCATATGTTCAATTACACATTAAAACTAACCATACACTCATCTTCATGATTTACGATTCCTGAATTACAGAAGCTCAAATACAGACAACAACAATTCACTTATGGTTATTAGTGTTGTTAATTGTGGTTGTTGCTTTCCCTTCCCTTTCCTTCAAGGGGGATGGTCGAGGTGGAATGGCAGGTATTTTGATTAAAGGTTTCTCACTAAGAAATAATAAATGAAATTTTTGATATACTCAAATTCTAGTGGTTTTAAGTATTTTTCGCTCAATCTGTTGAGATAACAGTCAATGTCATTGACTTAACAATATTGGATGAATTTATCAATTGTCATCATATCTAAGTTTGTGTGTATGTGTGTATATATAAGCATGTTTCTATGTATGTGGGTATGCGTGTTTCTATGTGTGTGTGTATGTGTGTGTATATATATGTATATATATATGTGTCTGTGTGTGTGTATATATATATATATATATATATATATATATATATATATATATATATAT
>NC_068983.1:59175131-59176469 GCF_001194135.2 Octopus bimaculoides | reverse complement strand
TATATATATATATATATATATATATATATATATATATATATACTCTCACACACACACATACATACATATATGTAAACATATAATATAAAGGAATAAAATAAAGTAACTGTAGGCATTTATTAATCTTAGGAAATATCAGGACATTCTTGACATTTGTGATTGTTTTCTTGTCAAACTATTGGATTTTGAGGTGGTGTCAGCACATCTCTGATAGAATAATAACGGAAGATGAATAAATACAAATTAAATGTATGTATGTGTGTGTGTGTGTTTTTATGTAAAGTATTTGCATTCTACAATTGTGTGTGTATATACACATTATTTCATATACTTCTTATGTATTTGTATGTGTATGTGTGTGTGTGTTTTGTTCTAACATATGTTATCTCTTTCTTGCTTTCTTTGTTTTTATAGTGTATGTATGTTAATGAAAATGGGGTTATCAGTTTATTGTTTTGCTGTGGTTTAACCTCAAGTTGATCCTGATCATGTAGATCTGAAATCTAAGTTATTCCAGCTTTGGTTATCTCTTCTTTTTACTTCATTCATAATGTATCTAAGACTACATTATCCACTGTGTCTTTTTTATTGGTTGGTTTGGTTTTTGAAGACAGCCTGTTGTATGACATGAGAAAAATTTGACTACTATTTTCAGCATATTGAATGACCACATCGAGGAATGCATACCCGTGTGTACATACATACATATACCCTTTGAACTAAATGTCATGTCATTGTTAGGTGTCAAAGGTTGTTATCACAGGGTTATTTGTCAGTTTCACTAAATTATTCTGTGAAAAGATTTCGAATATTGGAAAATGAAGAACCTTGAGATTAGCAGAATTGTTAGAAGATGTTTTGTGGTATTTAATTATTATAATTTGTCTTCGCCATCACATTTCATCCTTTTGGGGTCAGTAAAATTATCATCATCCTTTAATGTCCATTTTCCATGCTTGCATGAGTCGGATGGTTTGACTAGAGCTGGCAGGTGAGAGAGCTGCTCCTGGCTACAGCTGTCTGTTTTTGTATGGGTTCTATGGCCAGATGCCCTTCCTAATGCCAGTCACTTTACCGAATGTACTGGGTGCTTTTCAAGTGGTACCAACACCAGTACTTTTTATGTGGCACCAGCACGGGTGCTTTTCTTTTATTCTTTTATTTGTTTCAGCCATTTGACTTCGGCCATGCTGGAGCACTGCCTTTAGTCAAACAAATCGACCTCCGGATTTATTCTTTGTAAGCCTAGTACTTATTCTATTGGTCACTTTTGCTGAACTGCTAAGTTACAGGAATATAAACACACCAACATCAGTTGTCAAGCGATGTTGGGGGGAC
>NC_068983.1:59174482-59175121 GCF_001194135.2 Octopus bimaculoides | reverse complement strand
ATAAAAGATTATTATTTATTCTTGTCTGGGCTATGAAAGGTCGTTGTATATTTTTGTTGGTCATAATTATTCATACCAGTATGTAACTCCTGATAAAGAATCTAATTTTTATTTCATGCATTATTAGTTGAAGAATTTGCAATAAAGCTTACTTCAAACCATACAACTGTTCAGCGTCATCTTCAATAACTTGGAAAGGTTCCTAAACTTGGAAAGGTTCCTAAACTTGGAAAGGTTCCTAAACTTGGAAAAGATCCTAAACTTGGAAAATGGGTGCCTCATGGATTGTCCAAAAGCAACCGCAAATCATCTGCTTTTCTCTCCATATCCATGAACTCATTTCACCGTTTTTGGATAGACTTGTGACTAGTGATGAGAAATGGATCTTCTGTTGAAATGGTAAATGTCGTAAACAGTGGCTTGGTAAAAGGGAGAAGCTCAACCACAACTGAGAAGGGAGAGAAGGGAACTTGTGGGATTGCAAAGGAGTAATTCACTTTGAATTATTACCATCTAATGCAACAATCAATGCTCAAGTCTACTGTCAGCAATTAGAGCGTTTGAACCAAGCTTTGAAGAAAAAAAAGTCCCACTTTAGGGAATCGAAAAGGAGTGATGTTTTGTCAAGACAATGCGCAA
>NC_068983.1:59170817-59174472 GCF_001194135.2 Octopus bimaculoides | reverse complement strand
CCCACACTGCAAATTTCACAAATTTCACGAAGAGCTTGGTTGGGAAAAAATTCCTCATCAACCTTATTCTCCCGACCTTGCTCCTTCAGACTACCATTTGTTCCATAGTTTACAGAATCATTTGGGGGACATAACTTTTGCAAGCCAGGAGGAGGTTGAAACTGATATTTCAGAGTTCTTCGCTTTGAAACCAAAAGAGTTTTACATTGATGGGATTAAAAAGCTTGTAAATAGATGGAAGGAAGTCATAGATAATCAGGGAAAGTATATTGATGATTAAATTTCAATTAAATATAACATTTGATCACTTGTTTTCTTTATTCAAAATTCGGACAGAACTTATGGGATGACCAGATATATGACATAAATTCATACACATAAAATTATACTCAAAACCATTCGCTCAAATATACATATATAGCATCTCACATAAATTAAAATTTGTTTGAGTCTCCTCCAATAATTTTTAAAAGTTCTTAATATTTTATGCTTGCAGTTCATTAATAACTCATTCTTCTTATATATGCACATGGCTTAGTGGTTGGAGGTATTCACTTATGATTATAAGGTCATGAGTTCGATTCTCATTGTATCCTTGAGCAAGACACTTTATTTCACATTGCTCCAGTCCACTCAGCTGGCAAAAATGAGTTATACCTGTGTTTCAAAGGACCAGCCTTGTTACACTCCATGTCATGCTGAATCTCCTTCAGAACTACGTTAAGGACACACATGTCTGTGGAGTGTTCAGCCACTTGCACGTTAATTTCACGAGCAAGCTGTTCTGTTGATTGGATCAACTGGAACCCTCATCGTTATAACCGATGGAGTGCCAGTGCCATAGTGAGTTAGATTTTGCTAGTAATATTGGTTTCAAATTTTGGCACGAGGCCAGTTAGTTCGAAGAAGGGAGTAAGACTATTACATTGACCCTAATACTCAACTGGTACTCATTTCATTGATCCTGAAAGAGTAAAATGCATTGTTTATGGGGACATAAACACACCAACACCAGTTGTCAAGCAGTGGTAGATGACAAACACAGTCATAAAGACACACAGACACACACACATGATGGGCTTCTTTCAGTTTCCATCTCCCAAATCCATTGACAAGGCTTTAGTTGGCCCCAGGTGATAATGGAAGCTGGGATTGAACTCAGAACCATGTGCCTAAGAAGCAAGCTTCTTACCACACAGCCAGCATGATCACTATTAATTTTATTAAACTAGATTTTTACTCTTTCAAAAGAAAAGAAACATTAATTTTAAAGAAATGAGAAAATGTCTTGCACAGTTTTAATCTTTCAATGATCTATAACATTTGGTGGATTATGTCAGAATTATCAAATATTCAGTGGAAATTTTATTGTTAGCTTTTAATATTGTAAAACCATTTTGTCATTGCTGGCAACACATTTCAGTCTTGGAAACCAGGCAAGGAATTTCTTTCTCTTTAAATGACTATAATTTTCCCTTCTTTTTATTTTGTCTTCCTTTATTTGGTCGTTTTTTCTTTTTCTTTCTTCCTTCCTTCCTTTTTCTTACTTCTTTCCTTTCTTTGTTCCTTTCTTTCTTTCATCCCTTTTCCCTTGCTTGCTTGCTTTGTTTCTTCCTTTCTATTTCTTTTTCATTCCCATTCATCCATTTCCTTCCTCTCTGTCCAATCTTGTTTCTTTCTTTCTCTCTCCTTTCTTTCCTTCTACTCCTCTCTCTCTCTCTTCCTTTCCTTTCTTTCCTTGAAATCTTTGATAAACATCAAAGTTTGTTTAATGACAATCAGACTGGATATCGTCTGTAACTAAATAGCAGACTAAAGAATGCAATGCCTTACCAAAGCTGAAAGTTTATCACCTTGCAGTTGATGTTTATTCAGATATGAATCATAACAAAGTTTTTCCAAGTAATTCTTTGTCTCTGTTTTTATAAATTTCTGTCTTTAAAAACTAATTAATATTGTTTATATTTTGATTTCTTTAATTATTCTTCTACAAGTGTATTTTTGCCATAAAAAATAATGACCATTTCAGTTCAGATTCTTTAGTGTTAAGCACAATCTTGGAGACAAAGAACCTGAATTAAAAGAATAAGCATCATCATGGTCGTCATCATCATCATCCTGTTCATTGTCATCATCATCATCATCATTGTCATCATCATCATCATCATTGTCATTTTAACATCCATTTTTCCTTAATTGCATGGGTCACACAGAATTTGATGAGGCAGATTTTATATAACTGGATAATCTTCCTGTCACTAACTCTCACCTGCTTCCAAACAAAGTAATATTTACCCATGGCCAGACATGTTCTCATGGAAGGTTGGAATGAATGGCACTGCTTGTATGACAGTGATGCTCGTTTTACAACTGTCATGTGATGTCATCATCGTCGTTTTATCACTATTTAATGTCCTCCTTCCTTGCTGGTATGGGTTGGACAGTTTGACTGGAGCTGGCAAGTCAGAGGGCTGCATCAGACTCTACTGTCTGCTTTGGCATGGTTTTTGTGGCTGGATCCTTTCCTAATGTCAATCACTTTACAGAATGAACAGAGGGCTTTTTTCATTTGGCATCAAATGACTTACAAGATAAGACCTTTCAACTGAGTGGGGAGTAGCATTGTGCCAGGTGGTGAGAAGCTAGGATATGAACAGAGGAACAGAAACCAGTGTCATTCAGTAGAGAAGGTATATACTTACCTCAGTTGGAGAGAGAGAGAGAGAGAGAGAGAGAGAGAGAGAGAGAGAGAGAGAGAGAGAGAGAGAGAGAGAGAGAGAGAGAGAGAGAGAGAGAGAGAGAGAGAAAAGATTGTAAAAATGTGCACATATACCCACCTATATACACTTATATATCATGATCATTATCATCATTATCATCATCATCATTTAGCATCTGATTTTCATGCTGTCATGGGTTGGACAGTTTGACTGAAATTGGTAAGCTATAGGGCTACACCAGATTCCTATCTAATTTGGTATGGTTTCTATAGCTGGATGCCCTTCCTAACGTCAACCACTCCAAGAGTGTAATGGCTGCTTTTTACATGCCACTGGCACAGGTGCCAATTACATGACATTGGCATCAGCCATGACTACAATTTCACTTGGCTTGATGGGTTTTCTCAAGCACAACATATTGCCAAAGGTGGGTCTTGGTCACTTGTCATTGCTTCTGTGAAGCCCAATATTTGAAGACCATGCTTCATACCCATCATGACTACCTGTCTGATAAAGGCACACCAGGCACATGCTTACTAGTTAGAATTTTCTTCAGGTTGAGTATCCCACCCCACTCAAAAGGTCCCTGGATAAGGTTTGTTTAAGGATGTTGAACAAAACACCCATGTTTCCAAAGGTGAATTATTCAAACCCCAAAGAATTCCTCTCAACACATGTCTATGATACTCCCCCACTACTTCTGCTCATGATCAGAGATGCACATATCGTCAGCCACTAAGGGACATACTCAACTGGTTAAGGTCAAACAACTGACGAGCACATCTGTGGTATTGAGCAGAATATTTGCTGTAGCCCATCTCTTATACAAAGACAAAACAATGTACATGATAACACTTCCAATCAATTAAGATCAGAAGCCATGAGAGACACTGCCTGGTACTGCTTCCAGGCATTATTATCATCATCATCATCAT
>NC_068983.1:59163774-59168551 GCF_001194135.2 Octopus bimaculoides | reverse complement strand
TCTTACATTTCCAGCATTTAGAGATTCATTGTCATTGTTCAACATCAGTGTGGTTCTCCATGATCTCATACTTACAGATAAAAAGTTTTGCAGAGTAGGAGCTATTTTATACATTTCCAGACATTTCCTAATGCAGCTATGTGGTAGGCTATCAAAGGCCTTTTTTATAGTCTATCCAGGCTATTGACAAGTTTTATTATTATTATTATTATTATTATTATTATTATTATTATTATTATTATTATTATTATTATTATCATTATTATTATTATTATTATTATTATTATTATTATTATTATTATTTTACTATTATCATAGTGTTCATGCTGTAAACATAATATTGGAAGCACAATGAAAACAACATTTTGGTTGTAAATACGAATTTGAATTTGATACACAGGATTCTTTTGACAGCAACATCAATCAACAAGGGTCAAGCATGACCTCATGCTGAAGAATTAGAACAATTCATTTTAATTTAATTAAAATGTTAGATTGACAAATCCCTTTTCTACTCCACTTCCTTCTCATCATCATCAACATTACCACGCTTAAATATCGTAATCCCTGCATCAAAACAATCACTTTCTGCAAGGATTAAGATTCTAGTCTCTCAGTGTTTCTCTGAGATATAATGGATTAATAGCATTGGAAATCTGTATGTGACTAAAGTCTGTCAGTTCCACCTCAGTCTGATCATGTATGCATTTATACACACACACACACACATACATCAACAGTCGCCATGATTGACTGCTAAATCCACATCTTTTTTTTTTATTCTCTCTCTGTTTATTTCCTCGTGTGCCTTTCTGTTGAAGAGCGTAGGCTCGAAGCATAAAAAACTTTCTCACCTTCTTGAGCATCAAATTAATACACCTGGCTGTTGTTTATACACCTGTCTTTGTCTTTTGTTTTTCTGTAAATTTCAACTATATATATATCAAGAACTTGCTTCTTGTTATTTTCTCGCTACTCTGCGATCAATTCGACATCTGACATGTGGCACTCAGTTGCCCCTGTACAGGTAATGTCAATCTGATGGAGGGAGTAAGCTTATGTCTACACAAACATTTGATCACAATAAACATATTCAAATTCCACCAAGGTCGACTTTGCCTTTCATCCTTTTGGGGTCGATAAATTAAATACCAGTTATGTACTGGAATCAGTCTAATCGATTGCCCCCACCTCCATTAAAATTTCAGGCCTTGTGCCTATAATAGAAAGCATTATTTTGAATTATTATGCATTATCTTATAGCTTTGAGATTTTGAGGATTTGTAAGTGTATATTTTTATTATAACATTGCAGGATACGTGTGAAAGGCCTGATGTGGCCAGTTTGAACATAAATTGGGTAAAATATTTGGGCTGGATATGGCTAGTTTAAATGTTAAAGCATTAAACTGCAATGAATGTGTTAGAGATGTAATATTGTGGCAGATTTAAGAATTTTTTTTGCTATATCATTATTATATAAATCGTATATATATATATATATTGTGTTTTATTATATCTTTTTATTTGTTATCATATTATTACTGGACTACCTTAGCCATCGATGATGTCAGATATACAGCTGAAAAATGTTCATGGTGAAAGATAATAATGAGAGTATGAGGCTGTAAGTAAAATTACCAAAATTATAGGAAAATGAGATTATATTTGTCTCTCCCTAAGTATCATACAGGGCTTTTTTTTACTTGTTTCAGTCATGTGACTGTGGCCATGCTGGAGCACCACCTTTAATCAAGCAAATTGACCCCAGAACTTATTCTTTGTAAGCCTAGTACATATTCTAGCGATCTATTTTGCCGAACCGCTAAGTAACAGGGATGTAAACACACTAGCATTGGTTGTCAAGCGATGTTGGGAGGACAAGCACAGACACACAAACATACACACACACATACATATACATATACATATATACGACAGGCTTCTTTCAGTTTCCATCTACCAAATCCACTCTCAAGGGTTTGGTCGGTCCGAGGCTATAGTAGAAGACACTTGCCCAAGGTGCCACGCAGTGGGAATGAACCCGGAACCATGTGGTTGGTAAGCAAGCTACTTACTATACAGCCACTCCTGCGGCTATTTGATTACTTTTAATATGTACAATAAATTATAGTCAATAATTCACTTGTTTTAGAGACAATTATTCTTATTAGGCCGGTGGATTAGTAAAATCATTAACACATTGGACAAATTATCTTGTAGTTCTGCTTCCAGCTCTTTATGTTCTGAGTTCAAATCTTGCCAAAGATAACATCTTGTCTTTCATAGCTGTTAATGCCTTATTTTAGTTGGGGAAGAACTGCCATAGCTCTTTTACAGGGCCTCTGTGGCTGGTGGGAGGAAAGCATAAAGTTGTCAGTGGAATGGTGACCTAGTCTGACTGCTTACTACAAAGTGGACCCAAGGGTCAGATTGTGCGGTGTTAGAAGATTGGGAGATGGATTAAGACCTTGACTCAGTAATGGCCTCAGTGAAAGAAATGAATGTCATATGACCTCTTCTACTCTTGTAAACCAGAGAGGCCTTGTATCTACAGAAAGAAAAATCAATATCTGAATAATATATCACCTCAGATGTGACATGTTATAATTTCTGATTTCAATTACTTTTAATTCCAGATATTCAAAAATATAAACAAATGGAAACAAAAACCTCCTTTTATTAAAATACAAAATTATATTTCATTTTGGACAGAAAAAGAAAAGAGCCAACATTAAAAAAAAAAAAAATACAGAAATTATTTCCACTGTTTTTTTTTATTATTGTTTTGCCCTTCTTTTTGTTTTGATTGCTGGAAAAATAGACCATTAAAAAAAATATTTTTTGAGAAATTTTGCAATTTAATTATAATTATTTCTTTGGTAGCAATTTTTAGACAATGAAGGAAGGATCAAAACTAGTGATTATAGACTCTGTCCATAGGAAAATTACAGATTAAGATTGAATTTTATTGCTATCATGCTTTCTCAATTGCTTTTAATCAGCTAAACTTTCATCATTGTTATCATCATGTTCACTTTTCCATGTTTGTATGTGTCAGACAGACTTGATTGAAACTCAAGACTTAAATGTGATGATTGGCAATAAGCCACTCAAATGGGTCATGTCATCTTGGAAGTGAAGTAAACTTT
The DNA here is from genome assembly GCF_001194135.2 of Octopus bimaculoides. NCBI lineage: Eukaryota > Metazoa > Mollusca > Cephalopoda > Octopoda > Octopodidae > Octopus > Octopus bimaculoides. Next base: position 59,165,400 of record NC_068983.1, on the reverse strand, counting down.
AAGAGTAGTCTTCATGATGAAATCAATATTAGAATATTTAAAACTTTTGCAAAAATTTCCCACTCATTTGTGGGATGTACACAGTGTCAGTCTGAAAACTAAAATAAGTGTATAGGAATTTTGTCTTTTGAGCAAACTTTTGTACAGGACAGAAGCATGGACTTCCTACTACAGACATATTCAGAAACTTGAAACCTTCCACATGTGCTGTCTGCACAATGTCTGCAACATGAAACGGCAAGATGTCAAATGTCAAATTTCAGAAAAAAGTGATATCTCTAGTATCGTCGTCGTATAATGTCTGCTTTCCATGCTGGCATGGGTTGGATGGTTTGACTGAAGGCTGGCAAAGTTTCTACAGCTGGATGCCCTTCCTAATGCCAACCACCTCGAGAGTGTAGCGGGTGCTTTTTACGTGCCACTGGCATGAGGGCCAGCCCTGGTGGTACTGGCATTGACCACGCTTAAATGGTGCTTTTTACGTACCACCAGCACAGGACCCAGTCAGGCGGTACTAACAATGACCATGCTCAAACAGTGCTTTTTACATGCCACCGGAATCATCATCATCGTTTAACGTCCGCTTTCCATGCTAGCATGGGTTGGACGATTTGACTGAGGACTGGTGGAACCCGAAGGCTACACAAGGCTCCAATCTGATCTGGCAATGTTTCTACAGGTGGATGCCCTTCCTAATGCCAACCACTCCGAGAGTGTAGTAGGTGCTTTAACATGTCACCTGCACGAAGGTCAGTCAGGCGATACTGTTGTTAAGAATTCAATGCAGATAGGCAGGACATGTTCGAAAGCAAGATAATCACATTCTGATAATTCTTTGGTATGGCCAACAAATAGAAAGATTCTTTATGAAAGTATGACCCCTCTTTAGATATAAGCCTAAGTTGAAACCATCATCAAAACCCCAGCAGTTTAATTTAACATCTTGGGAAAGTTATTTTCTAGATTGATCTGTGTGGTGTAAAATGTGTCATGGTGGTTCTAAACAATGTGAGTTGAAGAAACAGAACAATGGAAGGCTTGTATCATGCTGTCAACAGATGCATTTGTCCAGTCCCAGGTAAAATCAAATACATTCATACTTCCAATGCAAACAAATGCAGCTTCATTTATTTTTAATTCCTTCTTTTTTTTTTGATCCCTTCCTTCAAGCAGTCACACATCGAAATGAATGGGAGTGACCATCATCATCATCACATATAAATATATGGATGGAACTTGTGGAAGAGGGAGACCCAGGAAGACATAAGACGAAGTACTGAAGGACAACCTGAGAATGCTGAACATTTCGGATGAGATGACAAAGGACCAAGATGTCTTACTGTACTCAAGAAGACCTGTCCTCCACAGTATCCCCTGGTGAAGAGGGATGTGGCCTGCAAGAGTCCTGTGCCAGTGTCATGTAAAAAGAACTCATTCCGGTGTCATGTAAAAGTGGCACACTCTATAAAGTGGCTGGCATGAGGGAAGGGCATCCAACCATAGAAACTAAGCCAATCGGACTGGAACCTGCTGTGGCTTCCCAGCTCTGGTCAAACTGTCCAACCCATACCAGCATGGAAAGCAGGCATTAAAGGATGATGATGATGATTATATATATATATATAT
>NC_068983.1:59159248-59162169 GCF_001194135.2 Octopus bimaculoides | reverse complement strand
TATATATATATATATATGTATATATATATGTATATATCTATTATGGGTGATCTTGCTAATTGGTTTCACATTAGGGGCTCGATGGAGTGTTAGGTAACAGCCAGATTATGTAACTCTGTGCTCTTCAGAGATGGTAGTTATGGAATGAAAAATGGTAACAGCTCTCTGTTGTTGGAAGTGAAAAGACACATCCGGTTTGTGGTTTCTACAAAAAAGATAATGAAATGAACTGAGCAAGGGTGAAGTTAAGAGTTATGTTCTTTAGTGCCAAAACACCATCTCTGAAGGCGGCAATAAAAGTTTTCTGGAAAAGTGTGTATGGGAAATGTGTGTATGTTATAGGGTTGTGTTCTTGAAGCATCGGAATGTGTGCAATGGTACTATATATGTAGTTTTCAGGGGGTGGGCTGTAGGTTGTTGCTCAGATGCCCAAAGCCTGCAGAAGCATGTGTGTTTCCGTTTGTGTGCTTTTTGATTGTTTTGTTTAAATTCTTTGGTTAAATTCTTTGATCATTTGTGTATGTATGGAGTATGTATGGGGGCTTCTATTGGGTGGGGTGGAAAAGTGTCTATTGGGTTGATGTCCACTGTGTTAGGGTGTGTGTTTAGACATATAATACTGTACACTTCAATTAACATACCCACTCAACTGACAAATATACAAGGGCATATTTTTTATGACTTATGCATTCTTAGATGGCTATATATGGCTATATATATATATATATATATATATATATATATATATATATATATAATTGTGTGTCTGTGTGTGTTTAAAGAGCTGAAAACAGTGAAAGCACTTACATATAAGCTTCCTTCCATCAGGTCCATGTTGATCTGCTGTTTTCAAAGATTTCTTTTATGCAATTAATAATTGTTAATTTAAAATCTTTTTACAAATATATATGTGTGTGTATATTATAAAAGATGTGTGTACATTTACTACCTCTTCAGCTGATATTATCAGTTCATACACAAAACACAACAAAAATATTGATTAATCCAGGTGCAAACTTGATAACTGTTCTAGGAAATTTTGAAAATGATTGATGTTGACAAATTTTGTTTGCTTACATATATTTATTTATGAGTAATCTTTTTTTGGTTTCTTAGGTAAAATTAAATTTGTTGTCTGTTGAAATTCATCTTCTTAAAGATTGTTGACAGATCATCAGACATTGTGTGTCCTTAACAATATCCTGATGATAACATGATCACCAATTTGTATAACCATATCGTGTAAGTTTAGTTATTTACTACACATCTTTTATATACTTTGATGTGCATTGTTAGGTGAATAAAGGATTGAGAAATTACCGTATTTACGATTCAGGTGTGAATGCTGAGCACACACCCATTATTGATAACGTGACTAGAAAATGTTATTTAACAATTATATAATGCAGTATACAGCTTGACAATAAATTAAATCATTATATGAAGACATATTTGATACTGTAGCTGTAAAGTAATTTTGGTCTTGTTATCAGAAAAGGAAGATGAAGAAAAAGAAGGAAGAGAAGAAAGAGAAATAGTTAGTATTTGTAATATTGTGACTTCATATTAATCAAGGAAATTAAATAAGTTCACTTGGCATCTTATCAATATAGGTTAGGCTATTATGTCAGTCCAGAACCTGGTCCACGTGAGTCTAAATACTTGAATGTATGCTTAGAGATTGTTTTAGCCTGTTTGTCTTCGGATGGTTGATTTCTCTAGTTATTATCAGTGTATTTTGGCAATTTAAATGAGAGTTTTGACTGTTATTTCCAGCCGGTAGACATATTTAGTATGTCCTTTGATTAATTTTAATCCTTCAGCTATTTAATGCCTTTTTGGGGCCTGTAATCACCTATATTATTGATTTTGTAATTATCATTTTTAAATTGTTACACTAGATACTAACAGAGTCAATAATCTTCTCCAATTTACTTTTTCGTGAATTATTTTTCTCATGAATTATTTGCTCTGTATTGATATATATGTATATATACGAGGGGGGTACCCAAAAGTAACTGGAAGTGTTCTGTGTGGTAGAAGTCCATTGTTGTTCAGGCTTCTGTCACTAGAAGCCACTTGATGTGATCCTTAGGCATCAGTCTGCAGACCAGCATCATCAAGTGAAGTTGTACTGCCATGTGGTGTATCTTTGTTTTGCAGTGCTTCTTCCTGTTTGTCAATTTTTGCAATGTCTGAAATGAAGGAACAGTGGGCTTTCATGAAATTTTGCTTTCTGTTTGGGAAAACACTAACCAAAACAGCTGTCATGCTTCAAACAGATTACAAGGATGCTGCCATGAACAAAACACAAGTTTACAAGTGGTTTCCATGCTTTTAGGAATGGTCACTTGTCACTTGAAGACCAACCTCATTCAGGACAACTACTATTGACTTCCTGAACGAATGAAAACATCAGGAAAATTCATGAACTGATCTGGGATGACTGTCACTGAAAAACTGATGAATGTGTTGATATGACTGGTGTGTCCTGGAGCTCCTGCCAATGAATTTTGAGTGAGAAATTGTGAATGAAAAGATTTGCAGCAAAATTTATGCCTTGCTTGCTCACAGAAGATCAAAAGTAGTCATGACTGAATGCATTTTCTGAACTGAAAAAAACAGTTGCAAGTTGATCCAGGCCTTTTTTCGAAGGTCATCACTGGTGATGAAAGCTGGTGCTACAGAATTTGCAGGTGTGGAAGAGGTGAAGAAAAAAAAATGTCAGAGGTGTTAAAAGGCATCTCTTCACAAGGTTCCAGCACTGCTTCAAATAGTGCAAAACATGCCTGGACTGGTGCATTTCTTCAAATGAGGAATTCTTTAAAGGCAATAAAACTATAAACATGTAAAACTAAGTGAATAAAATAATATTGCAAAATTCCCATTTCTTTTGGGTACCCCTCATATATATATATATA
>NC_068983.1:59152577-59155234 GCF_001194135.2 Octopus bimaculoides | reverse complement strand
CATAAAAGACACCATTTCGAGCGTGGCCGTTTTCGTGCGGGTGACACGTAAAAGCACCCACTACACTCTCTGAGTGGTTGGCGTTAGGAAGGGCATCCAGCTGTAGAAACTCTGCCAAATCAGACTGGAGCCTGGTGTTGCCATCCGGTTTCACCAGTCCTCAGTCAAATCGTCCAACCCATGCTAGCATGGAAAGCGGACGTTAAACGATGATGATGATGATATGATCATTCTAAAGAAAATTAAGAAAAATCGAGATATAGCATTTGATGAAAATTTATTATCTGCAAAATTCCAACATGTTGGAAATTTGCAGATGATAAATTTTCATTCAATGCTATATATCCATTTTTCTTAATTTTCCTTTGAATGATTATAAACAATGATTTATATATAGAACTATTATTTTATGAATAATATTATTATTCACAACAAATATTAGGCAATGAACCAGTAATTCACTGGATGTTACTATCCATTAATGAGGCTAATTTAACCTCTTCATAGAAAGCACCATCCGATCGTGGTAGATGCCACTTCCTCTGGCCCCCTTGCTGGTAGCACATAAAAAGCACCCACTACACTTTAGGAGTGGTTGGCATTAGGAAGGGCATCCAGCTGTAGAAACACTGCCAGATAAGATTGGAGCCTGGTGCAGCCTCCTGGCCTCTCAGACCCCAGACGAACTGTCCAACCCATGCCAGCATGGAAAACAGACGTTAAATGATGCTTATATATATATATATATATATATATATATATATATACACACACACATACGTACATGTGTATGTGTGTGTGTGTGTAGAGGAATATCCATGGAGTTGAGAATTTTGCTTTCCAGTCATGTAATCTGAGCTTCAGGCCCACTGCACAGTAACGTATTTAAATGTCATCTATAGTCCAAAAGTCTTGAGTGTGGGTTGCATAGATTGAAACTGAAAATCCCATAATGTATCTCTCTCTCTCTCCTTCTGTATGTGTGTATACAGGAGTGGTTATGTGGTAAGTAGCTTGCTTCCCAACCACATGGTTCCAGATTCAGTCCCACTGCATGACACCTTGTGCAAGTGTCTTCTACTATATCTTGAGGCTGACCAAAGCCATGTGAATGGAGTTGGTAGATGGAAACTGGAAGAAGCCCTTCGTATAAATGTATATATATTTATATGTGTATATGTTTCTGTGTCTGTGTTTGTCCTCACCCACCATCACTTGACAACCAATGTTGATGTGTTTAGGTCCCCATAACTTAGCAGTTCGGCAAAAGAAACTGATAGAATAAGTACTAGGCTTACAAAGAATAAGTTCTGGGGTTGATTTGTTTGACTGAAGGCAGTGCTCCAGCATGGCCGCAGTCAAATGACTGAAACAAGTAAAAGAAAATAAAAGAATACAAACACACACACACAGATAGATACAGAGAGAAATGTCAATAGAGAGAAAGACAGATTTTCAATAAATTCTAAATTACATTTTAAATAATTGTCTGAGGTTGAGAATAAATATTTGACAATAAATTGCTTAATACATCATCTAGCAACAGATTGAATTAATCTGTATATGAAAGAAAAATAAAGCATATTTAATTCTGCAATTAAGTAATTTGTGGTTAAAAGCTGAGTTAAAAGAAATTAAAGGAGAGACAGGGTGATAGAAAGAAAAGCAGAGAATCAGAGGTTGACAAAGTTACAGAGAGAGGAAAAGAGAGAGGGAGGAACTGGTAAAATATCATTAATGAATGTTAGCTGTGAATTTGTTTCTTATTGTAGATAGAAGTATAATTAATTTTTTTGTAAGTCTTCGCTATAGAGATTGCGAATGATGTCAAAATATGCTATTGTTAAGTAAGCAGAAAACAAACTAGGAATATTATGTGTTTCAGGAGTAATTGTCCTCTCTTCAGTGAGAACAACAGATTAAATCATTATATTTATATATCATTTATTGTTTACCCATTTCAAGCATTAGACTGCAGCCATATTAGGGCATCAGCTTGAAAAATTCTTTTAGTCAAATGAATTGACTCCAGTACTTCTTATTTTAAAGCCTGATACTTATTCTACCAGTCTCTTTTGCTGAACCACTAAGTTACAGAGATGTAAACACACTAAGACCAGTTGACAAGCTATGGTGAGGGAACAAATACAGACACAAAGTTACGCAGATAGAAATGCAGTATATGCTATTGGCTTCTTTCAGTTTCCATCTACCACATACACTTGCAAGGCTTTGGTTGGTCCGAGGCTGTAGTGGAAGACACTTGTCATAAGTTCTATGAAGTGTCTTCTAATATAGTGCTATGCTGACCAAAGCTTTGTGAATGGATTTGGTAGATGGAAACTGAAAAAAGCCAGTGGTGTGTGTGAGTTTATATATATATATATATATATATATAATAATATTAGGGATAAAAATCCAAATTTACAGGTAAAAACTCAAACAAATTCAATTTATTAAAAATTAAAATTAAGTTTCACAGTTTAAATATATAAATATATAGTTTTAGAGAAAAGAACCAAAGTTCATGAACTTATCCATGAAAATCCACAGTCACATATAGAAAAATTAATAAGTAAATGCACAATAAATGAGTATAATATAAAACAAAGTAAATATCATAAGATAATGATAATATATATATAAATATATATATA
>NC_068983.1:59151752-59152412 GCF_001194135.2 Octopus bimaculoides | reverse complement strand
ATATATATATGTGTGTATATAAATATTATTTCCGTTATTAATATTATTAATAAGGTAATAATAAGGTGGCTTGCAAGTTCACACCATTACAGGCACAATATAAGGTAAATTTAGATTCAGTAGGATATATAATACTGCTTGCTAAAATCAGAGCCAAGGCTCCAAAAACCACCAAAAGCTCACGATAGATATATCATTGTTATTATGTTAAACTGTTGTATGTCCAAATTTGGCCAAATGTGTTTCTTTCAATATTTATTTTTGCTTGCAATAGCCAGTTCTTTTGGTCAAACTATTGTATCTCCAGCTGCTTCAGATGTGAAGATATCAAAAATTGGCAAAGTGTAGTACAATGGTTTTGCTATGGAATGGTGAAACTATTTTTTCATTTTCCTGAAAAAGCAACGTTTTGGACTTATGACACTTTTGCAAAAGAGCAATGACATATGTGTGTGTGTGTGTGTGTGTGTATATATCATCGTCATCATCATCATCGTTTAACGTCTGCTTTCCATGCTAGCATGGGTTGGACGATTTGACTGAGGACTGGTGAAACCGGATGGCAACACCAGCCTCCAATCTGATTTGGCAGAGTTTCTACAGCTGGGTGCCCTTCCTAACGCCAACCACTCAGAGAGTGTAGTGGGTGCTTTTACGTGT
>NC_068983.1:59147021-59151276 GCF_001194135.2 Octopus bimaculoides | reverse complement strand
ATAGGAAGGACAACAAAAGAAAGAAAGAGACCTCGATATTATGTAAATAGAGGAATTTATCTGTAACAATATGTGACACTTATTCAGTAGCCATGATAAAACTCCGAGTTTTGGATGCCGGGGTGGGAACCCACACCAACGTCTCTTCAGTTATCCGGCCGCTGAAAATTCCTGTCCAAGGTCTCTTTTTTTCTTTTGTTGTCCTTCCTATCAATAAGTTACCTCCTGTACACCGCTTTTTTCTGTAAGGGCTAATACAGCTTATTTTGGAAAATCACTAGAAATTCGTAGAGGACTCTGCCCCACAGAAGAATTCAATATGGACGCCTTCTACATCGATTATTCAACATACTGATACCATCAAGGCGACAGAAATTTTCAATGGCCGGATAACTGAAGAGATGTTGGCGTGGGTTCCCACCCCGGGGTCCAAAATTTGGAGGTTTATCAGGGCTAATGAATAAGTGTCACATATTAATTCAGATATATATATATATATATATATATATATACACCATCATAATTATCTGTGCTGGCATGGGTTCGATGGTGTGACAGAAACTGGCTAGCTGCAGAGCTGTCCTGACTCCATGTCTGTTTTATCATGGTTTCTGTGGCTGGATGCCCTTCCTAACACCAAACACTTTACAGAGTCTATTGAGTGCTTTTGTGCAGCAAAATTAGGATTGCTCATCTGAAGAGGAATGTAGGAGACATATCTGTATGCAAGGACAACCAGTATTTTATTAAGCTTGACGTCTTCTGAAGAAACACAGCAAACTGCCAGAAGTCTCGGTCCCTTTTCATTTCCATGGTGAGGCCCAATACCTGAAGATCCTTTCTCACCACTTTGTCCCACATCTTCCTGGGTCTAACCCACCATCAACACATTCCCTCTACAATTAGAGATCTACACTTCTTGATGTATGTGTATCGTTTTTGTACTCCACCATTGCCTGACAACCAGTGATGGCTGATCCATAACTTAGTGGTCTGGCAAAAAGTTATTGATAGAATAAGTACCCGACCTTTTTTTGTAAAAAAAAAAAAAAGGACTGAATGTCAATTTGTTTGACTAAAACTCTTCAAGGCAGTGCCCCAGCATGGCCACAGTCTAATGACTGAAACAAGTAAAAGACAAAAGGAAATGACATCATGGAGAGTTATTTTAATAAGATATGATATGAGGGATATTCAGCTATCATTTCTAACACATCAAGCAGTAACATAGTGGTTCACTTGTCATATTGATTAACTTGTAACAAAAGTTTGAATTAGGGTTCCCTCAGTTCACACCCTCTTCACAAGTTGCTATCTATCCTTCATTTTTATTCCAACTCCTCAATATATCAGCTAGTTAACTAACTGATTTGCTAAAGAGGCTGGTGGCACGTAAAAAGCACCATTTGAGTGTAGTTGATGCCAGTGCCACCAGACTGGCTCCTGTGCTGGTGGCATGTAAAAAGCACCATTCAAGCATGGTCGATGCCAGTGCCACCTGACTTGCTCCTGTGCTGGTGGCACCTAAAAAGCACCATTTGAGTGTGGTCGATACAAGTGCCACCTGACTGGCTCCTGTGCTGATAACACGTAACAAGCACCATTTGAGCAAAGTCAATGCCAGTGCAGCATGACTGACTCCCGTGCTGGTGGCATGTAAAATGCACCATTCAAGCGTGGTTGATGCCAGTACTGCTGGACTAGCCCTCATGCCAGGAGCATGTAAAAAACACCCACTACACTCTTGGAGTGGTTGTCACTAGGAAGGGCATCCAGCTGTAGAAACTTAGTCAGATCAGATTAGAGCCTTGTGCAGCCATCTGGTTCACCAATCCTCATTCAAATCGTCCAACCCATGCCAACATGGAAAGCAGACGTTAAACGCTGATGATCATGATGTGATGATGATGATGATGATGATTGTTAAGTATAGAAACTCAATGTACTTAATTTGACATGCTACTTACAACAAAACCATCACATAATCTTAGCAAGTAAACAATGCACTGATAATGCACTTAATTCACAGATATGCGATAGGCATAACAAACAGGTGTTGTAAAAGAAATCTGTTGGCTAAATACTTATATCTATTGTTCTTTCATCTTTTCATCAAAGATGGTATTGATGTTGTTGTTGCTCTTTTTGTATTTAATTTTTTTTTTTCATATTTAGCTTCTTTCATGATAACAACTCCATGATTTTTTGATTTACACAAAATATATATATATAATTTGTGTAGTATGTTTATATACATACATACATACATACAGACATACCTATATAATGTTTATATATTTGTAATGTTTATATATATATATATATATATATATATATATATGTATGTATGTATATAAACACATATGTAGCTATACATGTATAAAAACACACATGCAACATATAGTTATACATATAAAAACACATATATGGATATGCAATTAAACAAATCTAAATGTATGTGCATGTATTGTGTATGTGTGACTTTGTGTGTTTGTTTGTGTGTGCAATTAAACATTTCCAGTTGTATGCAAATGTATAGTGTGTGTGTGTGTCTATATATACATGTGTATATATGTGTGTGAATGTATATATTTCTATATGTCTATTTATCTATCTATCCATGTACATACACACACATTTATGTGTATATATGTGTGTGTGTGTGTATATTTATCTATATATACATATACGTTCATATGTGCATATATGTGTGTAAGTGTGTATGTCGATACACACTCACACACACAGTGAATAATAATCTGTTTTCTAATTGACTGAGCCACCTACTCATTGAATTAGCATGTTATGTGGCTGAGTGCTCCTCAGACGTATATATCCCTGGCATAAGTTTTAGGCAGAACAATGGCTGGTAATATATGTAGCAAGGGTGGAGCTATGAATTATAGGTACGGTTCCTTTGATGTCTTTAGATGCAGTTGCCATCCACCCAAGTTCCTTCATTCTGAAGGGTTAGGAGTAATCTGAGACTGTGGGGACTGACACGGGGCCAAGATGCTACAGGGTAGGACCCAACCTGGGACCTCATGATTGGGAAGTGAATTTCCACTCAGCTGCATATGCATCTTGTGTATTTGTGTGGGTGAGTGTGTGTATGTGTATGTGGGTGTATTCTTTTATTTTTTTTACTTGTTTCAATCATTTTCATTGTGGCCATGCTGGAGCACTGCCTTTAGTCGAGAAAATCGACCCCAGGACTTATTCTTTGTAAGCCTAGTACTTATTCTATCGGTCCCTTTTGCCGAACTGTACATTATGAGGACACAAACTCACCAGCATCAGTTGTCAAGCAATGTTGGGGTGGGGGACAAACACAGACACACAAACGTATACACACACATACATATATATATGTATATATATATATATATACGATGGGATTCTTTCAGTTTCCGTCTACCAAATCCACTCACAAGGTTTTGGTCGGCCTGAGACAATAGCAGAAGACACTTGCTCAAGGTGCCACGCAGAGGGACTGAACCCAGAACCATGTGGTTGGGAAGCAAGCTACTTACCACACAGCCACTCCTGTGCCTATATATATGTGTGCGTGTGTATTTGACTGCAGATATATTAATTATAAAGATATGTGTGTTTATGCATTATCAACATTATTTAATGTCCATTTTCCATTCTAGTATGGGTTGGATGGCTTGAGAGGAACTGAACAGCTGGCAAGATACCCAGGTCTCAATTGTCTATTTTGTCATGGGTTTTATGACTGGATGCCCTTCCTAACACCAACCACTTCATTGAGTGTACTGGGTGCTTTTTATCTGGCACCAGCATGGGTGTTTTCATATGGCATCAAAATATGTATGTGTGTGTGTGTATATATATATATATTCTTTTATTTGTTTCAGTCATTTGACTGTGGCCATGCTGGAGCACTGCTTTTAGTTGAACAAATCGACCCCAGAACTTATTCTTTGTAAGCCTAGTACTTATTGTATCAGTTTCTTTTGCCGAACCACTAAGTTACGGGTACATAGACACACCAACATCGGTTGTCAAGCAATGGTGGGAGTACAATCACAGATACACAAAAATATACAGGGCTTCTTTCAGTTTCCATCTACCAAATTCACTCATAATGCTTTGGCTGGCCTGAGGCTATAAGAGAAGACACTTGCCCAAGATGCCATGCAGTGGGACTGAACTTGGAACCATGTGGTTGGGAAGTAAGCTTTTTACCACACAGCCACTCTTGTGTCTATATGTATATATATATATATAT
>NC_068983.1:59143860-59146452 GCF_001194135.2 Octopus bimaculoides | reverse complement strand
TATATACATAGATATATATATATATATATATAATGTTTGCATATGTATATGTGTGTGTGTGTGTATATATATGTGTGTGTGTGTGTGTGTGTGTTTATATATATATATTCACAGATGCACATGTATATTTGAATGTATGCATATGTACATGTATGCATGTATGTGTACATACATATATGCACACGCACACACACACACACACACACACACACGTGTGTCAATGTAATTGTTTAATCTTTCATCTTTTTAGATAAATTCTTTAATTCCATAATGATTTCAAAACATAATAACAGAAATAAAGCATTAAGCCAAGAACACAGGTGTATAGTTGCACAATCATATTTATGCACATGTATAAATACATTACCTACATATACACGCGCATATATATTTTCATACAAATACATATATACATACATATATATGCAGAAACATTACATTTTCAATCATCAATTTCAATGAAGGTGGCGAGATGGCAGAAACGTTAGCACACCGGACGAAATGCTTAGCAGTATTTCTTCTTCTTCTTCTTCTTCTTCTACTACTACCAACATGTTTTTTTCTATTTTATGTTTTTATGCCTTCAGGGTGTTTATTGCGTAAAATGTTTAGTTTTTCAGAAAAGCAACTAAATATTATTTTTTAATTAGTCTTTAACACCCAACTCCTTCTGCAAAGTTACAAAAATTACTTCATCTTATGCTGACATGAGAAGGTCTGCAGGATCATTTGATCTGTTAGAAATAGTAGCTAAATTTCCCTTAAATTTTACCCTACCATTTTCCTTTTTTAAAAAGTTACATTGGATGATAAGGTGCTGCATATTTTAAAACTTATAAAAAAATTAGATGTTTTCCATCTGAATGCCTTCTGTTATAAGTCTCTCTGTTCAGGCAGTGCTGACCTAGGATTAAATACTAAACAATATTAGCAACAACTTCAATTGTGATTTCATGTATAATAGCATCTTTAGAACCACAACTATCTTTTATTTAAGCTAAACATATTGTATTTTTGAAACAAATGATTGAATATGATTGATCTAACCAAATGATTAAAGATGCATTTCAAAATTTATTTAGCTAAAAGATTAGCCCCTTTGTTACCAACCCGGCTGAAACTGGCTGTGGACCTGAGTACAGCTGTCTTGTTTTCATAAGTTTTGAATTAAAATCTTCCACCAAATCTTAGTCGCAATTTATGTTCCTAACACTAGTTTAATGATAACTAAGTTATTTTACTAAATTCTTTGTTATATTTAAAATTAATTGAAAGAAACACAGAGCATCTCAACAGAAATATGGTAACAAAAGGGTTAAAGCCACCATGATATTTTAAACTCTTTTGATACTAACCCAGCTGAAACCACCTCTGGCTCTGAGTACAAATGTCTTGTTTTCATAAGTTTTGGATTAAAATCTTCCACCAAACTTTAGTCACAATTTATGTTCCTAACACTAGCTTAATTGTAACTAAGTTATTTTACTAAATTCTTTGTTATATTTAAAGTAATTGAAAGAAACACAGAGCATCTCAAAATAAATACAGTATCGAAAGGGTTAATGACACACTTGACTAAAAAGTTAGCAAAATATTTATTTTACTAAGAGATTAAAAAATTACTTAGATTTATTTCAGTTTTTTAGTGATCCCGCAGATTAGAGATTTATCTAACAGAAAGTTAGAGATGCTTTTAATGATTTATTTAACTAGAAGATTAAATGATGTATTTTAAGACACACTTAACTAAAAGATTAACAATCTGTTTAGATATTTATTTAAACTTCTAGTTAAATAAATATTTATTTCACTAAAATGTTAAAGAATTATTTAAAAATTTAAGTTTAAAGATCTATTTCAGTATTTATTGAACTAGCAGATATGGTTTATCTAGTCAAAAGATTAAAAGATGTATTGAAAACTATATTTAACTAAATGGTTAATGTACTTGAAGATATATCTAAGCAAAAGTTTAACAATTTATTCTTAAAAAATAATTAACTTACAGTTGAAATATTTATCTAAATATTTTATCAGTTGCTTAAAGATTTATTTAGTTGAAAAATATAAAGTTTTCTTAACCAACAGATTAAACTCTATTTAAAATTTATTTAACCAAAAGGTCTGCAATGTATTTAATGACATGTTTATCTATTAACTAACATTAAAGATAAATTAAATGTAATTTTGTATAAATTATGAGAATACTTTCTTTTTGTATAAATTTGTTTAAATTATAGGAATATTTTCTTTTTACTTTGATTTTGTTTTTTGGTAAAATTTAAAACTTGAGTAAACATAAAAGGAAAATAAATCTCATAGTACTTGGTTACTTATCTGCTAATCTGCTAAGGCTCCTGGAGATGATTTGAATCCTTACACATCCCATTTTATTATCCTCTCGAGTTACACATTGCCAATCCAAATAGAGCTGATTATCTGTCATTGGATATTTTGGATCATGAAACTCACGAAAAGGCTAAGAATTGATTAGCTTATAGTAGGAAATACATATGCCTGCACACAAAACACACACATGCTTGCATGCGCACATGTACACACACACACACACACACACACACACACACACAC
>NC_068983.1:59130741-59142461 GCF_001194135.2 Octopus bimaculoides | reverse complement strand
ATGCAAGATACAATATGTGTGTTCAATTCCTTCAAGAATCGATAAATGAATTTATAGTATTCAGTCTCTAAAGTGTCTAAAAGGTACGGTAAAAAGACAAGCAAATACAACAATAAAAACTTTAGAAATATCATGAATGTTCAAAATATTTATTAAAAAAATATTTTTAAATATGCATGATTTCTAAGTTGTATAAAAATATGACAATTAAAGTTAAAACATTACATGTAAACGTACATTATGATGTAACATATAATGGGTAAATATATACGGTATGATGAAGTTATAAATTTACATGTATTATATTAAAAACGTGTACATTAGGACAGGATTAAAAAAAAAAGAACATATAATATAAAAGTTAAGTTAAAAGTCTACATCTACGGACCGTTTCTGAGATGTATCTATTAATATGGTGTTGTACTCATATTAGAGATTAGACACTCCCTTCATCAGGATGTTTGTTTTACATATAGAGAGGAAGGAAAAAAAATAGAGAGAACATAAAAAGTTTAGAGTGATATAATACAATATACAAGTAAAACAACTGGACACAACACCTTACATCACGGCTCCTTTTTCCTCAATTGCGGCATTACGTATATAATAAATGAAATAAGAAATAAAATTAAATAAAATTAAACATGGAAATAAAATACAAACAAAATATTATTATGAATTAATCTGCAATAAGATATGATTAGGCTAGTGATTTAATTTAATTTATCAACATATGCTAATTAGGTATTAATACATATTCTTCGTTTTTTTAATATTTTTTTTTTATATATATACGTAATTCCGCAATTGAGGAAATCAACCCCAGGACTTATTCTTTGTAAGCCTATTGCTTATTCTATCGGTTCTTTTGCCGAACCGCTAGGTTACGGGGACGTAAACACACCAGCACTGGCTCTTTTGTTCTTGTCACATCATCCCGCCTATGCCAGCCTGATGAAAGGGACATTAATTGATGATGCTGATGTTGATGATACCTTTTGTGAAGGTACATGGCCTTGTTATTAGGGTGTTGTTTATACTCATGATCATGAAATCATGGTTTTGACTCTCAGATCAGCCACAAGTTGTATTCTTGAGCAAAGCACTTCATTTCATCCTTCTTCAGTCGATTTGGTTTTAAGTGGGTAACTCTGCAATGGATGGGCATTCTGCTCAGGGAAAATGTTGGCCTGGACACCTAGCCAGTCGAGTAGCATCATTTCAAAAGCTAAAATGATGCAAAGCGCATTGTGACCAACGATGTATAACAGCATCTTATAGTCTGATTGATCACATGATATCATACATCTATGTTCAGATTTTATCTTGGATAATTCCACACCATCATACCTTCTAATGGTGTATCCCATTTAATATGCTACACAGATGGTTTTATATATATATGAAACTATTAGTAGCACTTAAAAACAAGTATTGTGTCCTTTAAATAATATTTATCTCTCACCAGATGGAGTACTTTTTTTGTTGATCTTTATATCACAGAACAGTACTATATATATATATATATATATATATAAATATATACATATATACATAGTTTGTGTATTTCCTAAGAAGTTTGAATATCTAAATACACAAAGTGCAATAAGAAGAGTTAAAATAAGACTAGCTTAAAAGAAAATTTATTTTATCACATTTATCTTGGTTTCAATAATCTTTATAAAAGATGTGTTACACCTTAAGAGTTATTAAGATTAGAGAGAGATAACCTCTGAATTCTTCATTCTCTAAAGACAGCAAAGTTTGCTAAGATGAAAGCCATAAATTAAAAGTGGCTGGCTACAGAAGTGTTGGAATTGTTTAATGGTACTTCTGTTTCATATTCTTCTTATAGTTATAGATTTATGAATTCCTTTCTCTTATATGATTATATTTTCTGAAATGTGTAATTGTTGCAGTTCAAAATAAATGTTTTGATTGAATTTAATTCTTTGATTTCACTTTCTTCTATAATGTTTATACCAAAAAGTGTGTGTGTGTGTGTGTGTGTGTGTGTGTGTGTGTATGTAGGCATCATGGTAAATTTTGATATTTTGTGAAATGCAAAATTCCACAAGTTAATGATTTAAAACAGTCTCACTAATGGATAACTGCATTCTCATATATAACAAGATAACATTAAAGTTGAATTTAGAGAAAGGCAGTTAACCAAAATCTAGAACATTGTAGAACATAATGAAATTAATCTGAGATGCCATCTGTATGATAATCAATAGTTAATTAGGTGAAATCATATTTAATGCTTAAAACAACATTAACAAGTTTTACAATAATCTAATTTTTCATAAATTCACTTAAGCTACACTAAAAAACATATTTCTTAATGCTTACTTAGCAATTTGATGGTAACTGCTTTGGCAAGCTAAGCTGAAGATGCACTTTTGCTTGAAAATGTATCATGTTGTCTCCTGTCTTCATATTAGTTAATAGCACATTTGAAGAGACAAAGGTAATTGGAGCTTTTCTACCATAAACTTGAATTTTACAAGCTGGTCTGGTTATAGTAAAAGCAGTGAAAAATAGATAGTAAATATTTGATATGAAGTTTTTTCATGTTTACTAAATGGATTCTTTTGGAAAATAAAATCATCATTGACATTTTTTATGCCAACGTTTCCATGATTATATATGTCATATGCATTTTATAACTGTAAGTTTTCTATGGCCCTTCCTTGTGCTCATCAACCCGCTTCCAAGTGAGGTTAATTTTCTCCCTGACTGGACATGTCTCAGAGAAGCCTAGAAGAAATTGACACCATTTGTGAGATGTGCAGTCTTGTTTATATCATGGCAGTGAGGCAAGGAAACACTAACACACACACACACACACACACACACACACATGATGGTCTTCCTTTAGTTTTGGTCTACCAAATCCATTTACAAGGCATTGATCAGCCTTGGAACTATAGTAAAAGACACTTGCCCAAGGTGCCATGAAGTGGGATTGAATCTGGAACCATGTAGTTGGCAAGGAAACTCCTTAACATGCAGCCATTTCTGCACATTATATATGACGGGGTTCTTTCAGTTTCCATTTACTAAATCTACTCAAGGCTTTTCTCAATCTAGGGTTATACAAGACCCTTGCCTATGTGGTCTTGCAGTGGGATTGATCAGTTCATTGTCGAAAGCAACTCAGAAATTCTTCTGTATTTAATTATTTACTCAAGTCCAGATATGGCATCCATCTTCTCTTGAATTATTCTCCCAATATAATTTGTGTTCTTTGATTGACTAAACAAAGTTTTAAGCTCAAGAAGAAGCATGTGAGGTTTGAACTTAAAATCAAGAGGTTTTAGACTACAAAATAATAAATCATTTAATGTACCAAACTTAAAAGAATGATGGTGGTGGTAGGACTCGCTCTACTTGCAAAAGAAGTAGCTGAATCTTTTGTTTTTTTCTACCTTGCCATCTTAAAAAAGAGATGAAGACTTATACATTCAGGATAATGCATTATTAGGGACATCTATTAAACAGAAACAGGATGATCAACTTGAATGGGGTTGACCTGCAGTTAAGCAACAACAATGGCGACCAAGCATAAGAACTAAGAAATATATACCTTACCAGGGTAGATTTTTCTAGAGAAAATAGAGGGTTTGCATTAAAATGAGAATAGAAATATCATTGATTCTAATGTTCATATTTCCTAATAAATTGGTTGTGGAAAATGTTCAGTCATTCTTCTTATTTTGTGGTTACCTTTTTTTTTCTTTTTTATTTGAGAACTTCAGATTTTCATAAATTCTATCTAGCAAAGAATTGTTTATAAGATTGTCTCTTTGGTCTGTACATATTTCTTCATTTTTACTTTTTGTCTTTCAGCCATTTAAAGCAGTAATATGCTGGTTTCATTTATAAAACCATAACAAATGTTGCAAAGAAGGTGTATTCTACAATGTTCCTTGCATGCCAAAGTGGGGATGGTGGGTCTTCTTGAAAAGAACTAACAGACAATAACTCTGCTGGAATTCCAATGTAGACATTGAATGAGTTTGACATCTATAAATAAATTAAAGCAATGAAAAATGACAGGTATATTTTGAAGATAACAAATGAGAGAAGAGAATTCAACAAAGAGCGAGACCAAGCGATTGAAGCGGAGAAAGGGAGAAAGAGAGAGGACAAGAGAAGTGGGGGTACAAAGTATAAATTAGAATTAAAATAATAAACGTTTGAAAGATGAGAATTGAATTATTTGTGACATTGATGTTGTAAATTATTGAATTTTAATAAAAATATAATTCATGAAATTTCCCTCACACCCACACCCACTTCAAAAATTAAAAGAAGAAAGAAACATGATAAATACAATAATAATAATAATAATAATAATAATAATAATAATAATAATGAAGTGAATATAATAATTTGGAATTATTGAAATTATTTTGATCTGAAAGAGACTTTAAAATTAACAAATTTGATAGATAAATGGATTCTAAAGAAGAAATAAAATTAAATATTAATCAAAAGAAAGGCAATTGGAAATAGAATGCCTTCAATGTTTTCAAATAACTTCTTGTAGATTAACGCAATGTGACAGTTGTTTTTTTTTATATTTTATCCTTTGATAATGCATGAGCAATGCATGCATTAGTTATTAATTATGATGGTGGTAATCAATCCTATAATCCATTAGTTTTTAGGGAACCAATAAAGACTTTGTTTTTATTCCAATGAATTTACAGTACCTCAACTTCGTATGGTTCAGTGGTTCTCAACCAGGGTCCATATAGCCCTTAAGGGGCCCATATGAGATTTTGTTGTTAAAGTTTATCTGCAATAAATTGGTTATATTTCTACAACACACAAAATATTTAATGAAATTCATAATGCTGTTTAATTATAAAAATATAGTTGGATTTTTTTAAACAGGAATGATTATGAGGGTCTAAAGAAGTGAAATAGGAATCAAAGGGGTCTCATCATCGTTTAACGTCCGCTTTCCATGCTAGCATGGGTTGGACGATTTGACTGAGAACTGGTGAACCAGATAGCTACACCAGGCTCCAATCTGATTTGGCAGAGTTTCTACAGCTGGATGCCCTTCCTAATGCCAACCACTCCAAGAGTGTAGTGGGTGCTTTTACATGCCACCGGCACAAGGGCCAGTCACATGGTACTGGCAACGGCCACACTCAAAAAGGTTTTTACGTGCCACCTGCACAGGAGCCAGTCCAGTGCCACTGGCAACATATGTAAAAAATGGCTGGAAATCATTGGCATAGTCCATTGTTTTTTAAGTAATGAATTGTTTAAATTTGAACTTAACTCTGCATATCAGAGCTTGGCAGCTTTGAAATACAAAATGGAACAAAAAAAAAAATAAATGTCCTCCTCATTTCTTACCCAACTAATTATATCCCATATTTTGCACACCCTTGGGACACTATAAATGAGAAGTGTGAAGGGATGATTAATTTCTATCCTTCAGATAGGAGATTGACTGAATCCTGGAAGTACTGCAATACCAGGCCAACCTGTAGTAAAAGCAGAGCAAGCCCCTAACTCTTTGCCCTGTTGTAAAAATCAGTTTAATATTGATGGCCCCCAACATGGGACCATATCAGATATTAAACTGGCAAGAACAAATACTACACTTTGATCTTAGCCAAAGGGTAAAGCAGTGTGAAGGGATGGTTAAATAGAAACATATTTACTATTTAAAAAAAAAAAAAGAAACAAAACTGCTAAACTTCACTTTAAAAAATTACTTTTAGAATGCTAGATTCCTAAATTCACCCTTTTTTCTTTATCTAATGGTGAGTCTTATTTGGACATAACTGGTATTGTGGCTCATATATTATCTGTTAAAGATAGAAATATAAAAAAAAATTCAGTGTAGTTCACTTCTGTTATTTCCCTCTCAAGTCTTCAGTATTTTTTTGCACCCCCCCCCCTTGGAACAAGTAACTTAAAATTAGATGCTTGTTAACAAATGCTTTGCAGATATCATGTGGAAGTCCTTGTCACTTTTACAGCTACTTTATACAGAAGCAAACACAATTATATACTTTGCCTCCATCCGTCCCTCTCTCTCTCTCTCTCACACACACATAGTAGATTTCTTGACAAGACAAACATTTATATTAGTAATTTAGAAGTATACCCACTCAATCATAAGGTTCATAATGAAATTACATTGAGTAAATTCCTTCCTTTGTCCATGCAAGAGTTTGAAAAATAGCCTATTTTCTTGTAGATAAACATCTCAGTCTCTCTCTCTCCTGATTTCCTTCTCCTTCTCTGTACAAATACACATGTATATTTATATGTATATATATGTGTGTGTATCTGAATATGTATTTGTGATATTATGAATGTAAGTTTAGATAATATTCTGTTGGTTGTGTCATGATTTTTCTTCATATCCATCTCTCACAAAAGTAATACAATATTTTTTTTACAGCCAATATGAAAACCTGTTTCAGCCAGTAAGTATTGATATATTTATATTCATATACAGTGAACCATATTTTTCTCTTATCTTGGGCAAAATAGACATATTATTTCCTGGAAGCACTCAGAATGTAGTAGATAGATTTAGCTGATAAAATATACTTAAAATCCTACTGCTCTCAATAGCAATTAAGCTTTCTCTCTTCCTATGATTTTAACTCTTATGAGAACAACAGATTTTTAATTCATAGAAGTCAGTTGAATGACTGCATTAGTCACTATAGTGAGACATTAACCACATGTCCACAAAAATGATGGATTATTTTGATTATAATAATTTGATATCTGGAGGCACAGACATGACTGTGTGGTTAAAACCGTTGCTTCCCAACCATGTTCCACACTGTGTGGTACCTTGGACTAGTGTCTTCTACTATATCCCTTGGCCCATCGAAGCCTTATGACTGGATTTGGTAAACGGGAACTAAGAGATGCCCTTCATAAATATGTGTTCATTTGTGTGTAGCTTTGTCTTGACATCTTGTGATGGTTGTAAACGAGCATTACCATCATACAAGTGATGTTGTTCATTTCCAAGTCTTCTGTGGAAAATATGTCTGGTCTTTGGGAAGTATAATGCATAGAAACAAGTGAATGTTGGTGACAGGAAAGGCATCTGACCATACAAAAATGTACTTCAAAAAATTTTGCCTGAACCATGAAAACATGGGAAACTGGTGATGCTAAATGAAAATAAAATACACAAATGAAAAGAAACTTAGTGTAGGGTGAAGCGGAAAGGAATGCATAAGAGAAACTAGTTTTTATATTGTTATAGGACAAACTCAGGACTTTAATGAAGTCAGCTGCTTTCAATGTTTCTATAATTCATTGGTTTACTCTTCAGATACAAGTAGTTGTGAAACCTGACTGGAAAAATGTTCAATAGCTATTTATGTGCTAGGTCAGCACTGGTTGAGTGATATATAGACAAAAATATATTCTCTGTAGAATCACTTTTGAAAGCTTATCAGTACTGGCTTTGCACTCTAGAAAATCTACAGAGATGAACTTTTAAAAAATGAGAACACAAAAGACACAATATTGACTTGTTAACCTTTAAAATATTTGGTTGTATATTATGGCTGCAAAACAAAATACTGTGTCCTTGCTAGCAAGTAATATATCTATATAGCATTTCCAGTGTATTAAGATCAGAATGGATAGTTCTAGAAATCTTTTTGAAAACTGTTTGGGCTATACTTGGATGTCCTTGTTAGCATAAATGATGCTTCCTCAAAATTATGTTGTTATCCGTTTCCTGCTAAGCGAATTTTTTTTTTCTTGTTTCAAATGAATTTGATGTTGAAACTAAATCTGTAATTAATCATTTTTGCTTCTTCAACCCTTTTGATGCTAATACAGCCATGACCTTCCTTCCTTGAGTTATTTTATTTTCTGATTAGTTTTAGGTTTTACTATGGTAACAACTATATTATTTTATGTTGACTTTGACATTTCATTACCTCTATGACAGGTATGTTATAGTCTATCGTTTGCTGATGAGGTCATAATAAAACTGAAACATAGCCAGATTTACTTCTATTTTCCAAAATAATTAAAATAATATTAATCAGTGATTAGTTTTGATATTGTTTCATTACACAAATATTTCTTGTGAGTTTCTTTCATGTTCTCTGCATTGAATATGTTAACACTAAAAAACGTAATAATATAGTTCCTTACATGTTTCAAAGGGTGACAATTCAAAGTACCTTGATCTAGAAATTTTCACTGTTTTGAAAACTTTTCACAGCTTTAACATCAGATATCTTATGTAGTTCTAACATCTTTACAGGGAGTAAAGAAAGAAAAAACATTAGAAATCAAGACTCCCACACCATCCTTATAACTAACTCACCAAGGAAACAAAAACAAAGGTGGGGGTGGTTAAGCTGCAGAAGGTGGGAGTGGAGGGAGTAACAGGTCAGACACCCCATAACAAATGACATGTTCAGCTGAACCTCATGGACATGATTACAAAGACGTTGTTGCAAAGAATGGCCAGTTCATCTCTCAGATGGGCTGCAATTATCCCAATTTTGCTGAGGAAATTGGCAGTGTAGGGTCCAAGAACATCCGAGGTCTCAATGGTGACCAACACAAACTGGTCAGTCACCTATATTTGTTTATTTTTCTAACATTTTGTTTTTAAATCCTTGAACAACAAAGCAGCTGTCTGGCGTCTGTGCCAGTGACACGTAAATAGCACCGTTTGAGCATGATCGTTACCAGCGTCGCCTTACTGGCACTTGTGCCAGTGGCACATGAAAAACATTTGAGCGAGATTGTTGCCAGTGCCACTGGACTGGCTCCTGTGCAGGTGGCACGTAAAAAGCACCTTTTTGAGTGTGGCCGTTGCCAGTACCGCCTGACTGGCCCTCGTGCCGGTGGCATGTAAAAGCACCCATTACACTCTCAGAGTGGTTGGCATTAGGAAGGGCATCCAGCTGTTGAAACTCTGCCAGATCAGATTGGAGCCTGGTGTAACCTTCTGGTTCACCAGTCCTCAGTCAATTCGTCCAACCCATGCTAGCATGGAAGGTGGACGTTAAACAATGAGGATGATGATGATGATTCACTAGTTCGGTAGTTTATAAATAAATAGTTTATACATTCAGTCACTATAACGTCTATCTGTTTCTACTAATTCTTCCCTCTTCTACTACTACTCTAATTTTCAGTTGTCTTCTATTTCTACTTCTCATCTATTTTCTACTTATCTTCTATCAACCCCCTTCTATCTCCTAGTATTAGCTAGTACCAACAATAAAATATGTTGTCCGGACAAATTTTATTGTCTTCTTGTTGCCTCTCAGATGTTAATATTTCTTTGGTACTGAGAAGAGAAAGATTTATTTGCCAAGAAAAAAAATTTGATAAAACGTTCCAAAGTCTTTTGTGATGAATAAAAGACAACTTTCCATTTCTCATGATTCTTTTTCTTTTCTCTTCCTTTTACCAAACCAGTGATCTATGCAAAGAACTGCAACAGAGTATGTCAAATCTTATTATAGTCTTTGATAACCTCATGACAAATTAATATTATTCCTTGGCAGAGGATTCACTAGTACCATTCCCAGTAGTCTTATATCATGGAAGATTCTATATCCATAAGAAATTGTATTTGAAATAACTTCTTCCTTGGGAGAATCATATTAATTTGTTTTTATTACAGACTCTTTAATGGTTTCAAATGTTGAAATCAGCCATTTCAGACTTTGCTACTATCTGTCAATAACGTAAACCTTATGTTCTTCAATGTCTTTTATCACCAAGATGAATAGATAGTCCCATTTAACATTTAGCTGTCTGCATTTTACTAGTTTGTTTTATGAGGGAGGGAGGGAGGGAGGATGAGGATGATGAGGAGGAGGACATGTTTACTGTTTGCATCTCCAAGCATAAATATCAAGTATTTTACCTCTTTCACAATAATGAATTCCTGTGTGTTTGTGTGTGTAGCTGTTTCCTTTTGATTGTTGTTGTTGTTACTACTACTACTACTACTACTACTACTACTACTACTACTACTACTACTACTACTACTACTACTACTGTTCTTTTGCACATTGGACAGTATGGTTATTCTTTTATTTGTTTCTGTGATTTGACCTGCTGCCATGCTGGAGCAATCCCCTTAGTCGAACAAATCGCCCCCTCCCCAGGACTTATTCTTTGTAAGCCTAGTACTTATTCCATCAGTCTCTTTTTACAAAACCGCTATGTTACAGGGATATAAAAACACCAACATCAGTTGTCAAGCAATGGTGGTGGTGGTGGTGGTGGTGGGGGACAAACACACACACAAACATACACACACACACACACACACACACACACACACACACATACACATATATACGACGGGCTTCTTTCAGTTTCCATCTACTAAATCCACTCACAAGGCTTTGGTCAGCCCGAGGCTATAGCAGAAGACACTTGCCCAAGGTGCCCTGCAGTAGGATTGAACCTGGAACCTTGTGGTTGGTAAGCAAGCTACTTACCACACAGCCACTCTGGTATTTCTTTCAGCTTTTCCAGTGGTAGGTAAAAATCTATGGAGATATTCTTCTTAACTGTGCAGAATCATGGCACTTTGGGTAAATTCTTCTACTGTAGCCATGGGCTGATGAAAGCCTTGTAAGTGGAAATGGTAAATGGAAATTGAAAAAAGCTGTATGTATGTGTGTGTGTTAGTAACCAAGCATCACTGTCCTACGGGCAGTATCTTTAGTTTTCAGTGTTCCACAAAAACATGTCAGGCCATGGGGAAATATTACCTCGCTTGGAAACAGGTGACCCATGCAAGCAAGAAAAACTGATTGTTAAAATGGTGATGATGATGATGATGATGATGATGATGATTGCTGACTTCTCTGTTCTTTTGACACTAATTTTAACTTTGGAAACTGCCAAAGAACAATGAAGGCATAATCTGTTATGTGTTTATTGATCAGTTAATTTAATGGTGTTGGTGTATGTGTTTGTAGAAGTGTGCTTGTGTACAAGCATGTGTGTGTGTGTGTGTGTGTGTGTGTGTGTGCATTGCAGCTTCTCTATTTCCCATGGTGGTTTAGTATTAGTAGAAATGGAAAAGGCAGTAACCAATCAAATTTATTTCGGTTAATAGTCTCTCAAAAGAAAATTCTTTGTATCTGTTACTGCTTATATGTATATCTATTAAATAGAAAATTGGTGAGTAGATTAAGCACTAACGATTGCTTCAAATTTTGGCACAAGGCCAGCAATATTACAGGGAGTAAGGGTAGGTAGCTTAGTCGTTTGCATTTACCCCAGTATTTCAGTGGCACTTTAATAATAATAATAATAATAATAATAATAATAATTAATAGTTATCGCCAAGCCAACATGGCAGTCCCAAAATTAGGACGAAAGCTGCCGTGAATTAGCTCCAAGAAGCCATCGCCTCTAGCTAGCTATGTGACACACGAAACCTGTGTCCTTTATAACCTTCGAACAGGGGAGGTCAGCAGTGTCCCCCTGCTGGTTTGGCATCTGCAGACTAGTTTCAGGGTGTTGCCCCTTGTCAATGCAGAGCAGCCAAGCCCTAGCCAGGCGGCGCTGCTGACTATCTGCTCGAAGGTTATTTATCTAATTTCAGTGGAATCTATCCACTGGTTTTCAGAAATAGAGTTATTAATATTTCTAAGTCTCTCTAAAGGAGACTACGGCAGCGGTACTGGAAATTAATAGTTATCGCCAAGCCA
>NC_068983.1:59126821-59130528 GCF_001194135.2 Octopus bimaculoides | reverse complement strand
GAAAACCAGTGGATAGATTCCACTGAAATTAGATAAATAACCTTCGAGCAGATAGTCAGCAGCGCCGCCTGGCTAGGGCTTGGCTGCTCTGCATTGACAAGGGGCAACACCCTGAAACTAGTCTGCAGATGCCAAACCAGCAGGGGGACACTGCTGACCTCCCCTGTTCGAAGGTTATAAAGGACACAGGTTTCGTGTGTCACATAGCTAGCTAGAGGCGATGGCTTCTTGGAGCTAATTCACGGCAGCTTTCGTACTAATTTTGGGACTGCCATGTTGGCTTGGCGATAACTATTAATTTCCAGTACCGCTGCCGTAGTCTCCTTTAGAGAGACTTAGAAATATTAATAATAATAATAATCCTCTCCACTAAAGGGCCTAAAGTTTTGTAGAATTTGAACTCAGAATGTAGTGGCAGATGAAATACTGCTAAACATTTTGCCTGGCATGCTCACGGTTCTGCCAGTTGACGACCTTCTTAATAATGATAATAATAGTAATAATATTAATAATAATAATTTCTTTTTTAACCTCTAAGTGTTTACAAACAGATTGAGAACAGTACACGATGATACAATATATTATGTAGACAGTGTAATATGTAAACAGTAAAAATAAAATTCTTAGTAATTTTGGCCCAACACCAGCAATTTTCTGAGAAAACGGCACTTTGATTACATTAGTTCTAGTACTTGACCAAAACTTTATTTTATTGGTCCTGAAGGGAAGAATGATAAAATTGACTTCAGTGGGATTTGAACTCATGTCATGAAGATCCAAAAGAATTTCTGCAAAACATTTCAGTTTTAAAACCCACACGCATATGCATATGTGTGTGTGTGTGTGTGTGTGTGTTTATTGGTTAGATAATTTAGCAGTCATCAGACATGGCTGAAAGAAAAGTTATGGTTTGGGCTCTTAGTTAATTTACAGCAATGGAGTTGATGAAATTGGTTAACCTTCCAGCCACAGTGTCTCAATTAGAAATCACAAGTAATTACTATTATTATCTTTTATCTTTTACTTGTTTCAGCCATTTGATTGTGGCCAAGCTGGGGCACTGCCTTGAAGGGTTTTAGTCAAACAAATCGCCCCCAAAACTTATTTTTTAAGCCTAGTACTTCAATAATTTTCTTATCAGTCCCTTTGGTTGAACTGCTAAGTTATGAGGAGATAAACACACCGACACCAGTTGTCGAGTGGTGGTGGGGGACAAAGGCATGCACACATATGTATATACATACACACAGGGTGGTTGCCTACTCCTTATGCAGAGTCTGACTGCCTTTTGCACTTACACTTTAGATCCTTCGTGGTGCATGAGGTGGCTTTTAAAACCAGACTGTATTGAAAAGACGCCCACATACATTGCATATCTGATTTGGACCACCAAGAGCTGCAGTTAAGTTCTGATCTTTGTGGATCTTAAATGTCTTTTGAAGCGTCCATTAAATTTGCAGACCAAATGGCATACACAGCAGTGAAAGGTGTGCACAGATATATAGGCAGAATAGTTGGTGGAGGTTTGTTTTTTTTGTAGGTCCACAAATGAGATTTAAGCCCAACAAAAGAAAGGTATGGTCTGTCATGCACACACACACACACACACACACACACACACACACACACCACATGTACACATGCATTCATACAAAAAACTTCTTTCAGTTTCTATCTACCAAATCAACTCACAAAGCTTTGGTCAGCCTGACACTATAGTAGAGAACTCTTACCCATGGTGCTACGTAGCAGGACTGAACTCAGAACCATGTGGTTGGGAAGCAAGCTTCTTATTTCTTTACTGCCCACAAGGGGCTACACACAGAGGGGACAAACAAGGACAGACAAATTGACTAAGTCAATTATATTGACCCCAGTGCGTAACTGGTACTTATTTAGTCGACCCGAAATGATGAAAGGCTAAGTCAATCTCAGCTGAATTTGATCTCAGAACGTAGCGGCAGACGAAATACTGCTAAGCATTTTGCCCAGCATGCTAACGCTTCTGCCAACTTGCTGCCTTCTTACCATACAGCCACGCCTGTATCTGTGACCAAAATATATAAAGAGAGAATTATACAAAAATAGAGTTGAGGACTCAAGTTCTAAAAGTACATAGTTCACATCAAAATCAATGTGACTTAGGTACTTTTAGCAGTAGGGTAGAGTCTTCAGTTTTCAATATAAAGTAATAACAATAATGAGCTTATTGTATACAGTTCTGAAGTGCACTACAGCTTGTCAGAATAAACGAAATCTAAGAGGAGAATGAGAATAAAAAGAAAATATCAAATATATAGAAACAGATTAAAAACAAAATCAAATAGACTAAATGTGTTTTCTTAGCATTATTATAATTATATATCATTATTATATTATATATTTATTTCCTTTTCATACACGTCAACCCATAAAATATGTAAATACTTGCCTATCTTTCAATTTTGATTGAGTATATTGTTTGTATTATTCATAATCCATATCTATATCCGTATGTTTCGCTTCCTCACTGAAATATATTTGCTTCTCATGTTATGTGTAATGTATAGTCTGTGTTTCTAACGTTTTAAACTTATAGTTCTGATGAAATGTGATGTTGTTAAGATTCATAGCCACAAAGGAATTGCAGTGATAGAAGAGAGTAAGTTAATATGCTCAAATCAGACACTCGGTTAGAAGAAGAATCTGATAGTTTTGTGTTCTATGGGGAAGAAAAATGAAAAAAGTGATCATATTTTTTATTGAAAACTACGATCTATGAATTAGTATATTATGAGAATGATGGCAATGATGAATACAATGGTGATGATGATGATTGGTGGTTGTGACTCAAACATATGTAACTTTAGATTGTAGAGTACAATGGTTGTTGGTTCTCGTAGAATAGGCAAGAGAGTAAGTAATAAAGCAGAAGAGTGACAAGCAAAGAATGCTAGAAGTAGAAAATGGGAGAGAGAGAGAGAGAGGCAGAGATAAGCTGATAGACAAACAGATGTATAGATAGATATGCAGAGAAAGAATGAGTCAGAATGAAGGAGATTATTGTGATGTGAAAGTTGAGTTGGAAAAGAGAAATAGTGATAGAGATCTTTCTCGAGTCATAGACTCATAGGGCTGGTTTCCTGGTTTCCATAGAGCATATATTTCCTCTCTGGGTGGGACATCAGCTTGTCACAGGATTACTTATTCTTGCCTGGTCCAAGGATTGAAACCACAATCACACGATCGTGAGTCCAACGCCCTGACCCTAAGCCACGCACCTCCACAAATAGTGATAAGCGTATATCAGAAGAGAAAGGTTTGTCAGAAATAAAGAAGTTAATGTTAGAAGAGTGATTGAAAGCTGTAACAGAATAAGGAAGAGTGATGACATATGTGGCATGATAAAAGACTGTTGAATGAGAAACACAATGAAAGCTAATGTGAAAAATAAGGAGCCTTAAATGCCAAATTTCAGGACAATCAAATTCTTATTTGAAGGAGAGGTTGACTTATAACCAGGGCCAGTGAGAGAGGTAAGGGGTCAGCTACTATATCAGTCTTGTGCCTGAAGTTCTAAAGAAGGATACATAGAAGTGGCTGTGTGGTAAGTAGCTTACTTACGAACCATATGGTTCTGGGTTCAGTCCCACTGCATGGCACCTTGGGCAAGTGTCTTCTACTATAGCCTCGGGCCAACCAAAGCCTTGTGAGTGGATTTGGTAGAC
>NC_068983.1:59121426-59126811 GCF_001194135.2 Octopus bimaculoides | reverse complement strand
CTCGGGCCAACCAAAGCCTTGTGAGTGGATTTGGTAGACGGAAACTGAAAGAAGCCCGTCGTATATATGTATATATATATGTGTGTGTGTGTGTGTGTGTGTGTGTCTGTGTGTGTGTGTGTTTGTGTGTCTCTGTTTGTCCCCCTAACATCGCTTCGCAACCAATGGTGGTGTGTTTACGTCCCCGTAATGTAGCGGTTCAACAAAAGAGACCGATAGAATAAGCACTAGGCTTACATGCGGTGCTCCAGCATGGCCACAGTCAAATGACTGAAACAAGTAAAAGAGTAAAGAGAAAGAGAGAGATAAACTATTTCCTGGGCCTTTTCCTGGATCCTTTAGCATTTAGATTACTCTGTCAAATGTATTGCTTATTTATTCACATCGTTTTCCATTAATCATGCATTATCATATTGTTTCCAGATTTTGAAGAAATGATTGTATATTTTTAGAATGACATTGTAGGGTAGGTGCAAGTGGCTGGATCTGGCAGTTTGAACATAAAACAAGTTGAATATATGGGCTGGATATGCCATTTTAAATGCTAAGGAATAAAAAAAAATATATTAAAAAAATTCACAACCCCTGTAAATCTTGAGAACCCACCCTCCCCACTCGTCTGATGATTCAGGGAAGGAGTTTTGTTCTGCATTAACAAATTTCCGTCAGGCATCCTGGTTATTTGAATCAGTGTGCAACTGTCTTGAAACCAAGGACCGCTGAAAATGAGTTTAATCTTGTAATGTGTCAGTTTCTGATGGAAATAGGCAGCAAATGAATTAGCCTTCCTGAATTAGAGCAGATATCAATCACTTTTCAGGACCTAAAAACTACACACATCCCTATAAGAAGAAGTTTCAATCAGGGAAAATAGAAACAGGTCTTATACCAACCAATACAAGATCTGTCAGTAAAATGGTTCATAGTTATGGCATCATACAACATCAACAAATATCAGTTAATTAATAATCTTAATTACCGCACATTGGTATAAATTTTAATTACATGTATTGATGAGGTTCCACTGACGAGTACTTCTTCTAAATACACATAATCTCTCTCTCTATATAGGTTCAGGTGTGGCTGTGTGGTAAGAAGCTTGCTTCCCAACCACATGGTTGCAGGTTCAGTCCTACTGCATAGCATATTGGGCAAGTGTCTTCTGTATAACCTCGAGTTGACTAAAGCCTTGCAAGTGGATTTGGCATAGGGAAACTGAAAGAAACGTGTTGTATATATATATATATAAATACACACAGTATACAGGGTTATTCAAAAAGAATGAACCAATTTCATACGCAATATTCTAATAAGGAAAAGCAATAGAAAACTCCAGCTAAGTCACAAGTATTTACTTACAAACAACTTTTATTTCCTGTCTTACAAGTGTTCTGTGTGGCCACCACCTGCAGCACAGGTAACATCAATGTGATAAGAGAATTCCTCTCAGACACGTACCAGCATATCATGATCCACTGAGCTGATCACTGTTGTTATTTGATGTTTAAGGTCATCGAGGTTAGTGGCTAGTGGTGGAACATAAACGTGATCTTTTACATATCTCCACAAGAAACACACATGCATTGTGAGATCTGGGGATCTTGCAGACCAAGCACAAAGAACGTCTGAGAGGAATTCTCTCATCGCATTGATGTTGCCCGTGCTGCAGGTGGTGGCCACACTGAACACTTGTAAGACAGGAAATAAAAGTTGATTGTGAGTAAATACTTATGACTCAGCTGGAGTTTTCTATTGCTTTCCCATATTAAAATATTGTGTGATGGAATTGGTTCATTCTTTTTGAATAACCCTGTATATTGTGTGTGTGTGTGTGTGTGTGTGTGTGTGTGTGTGTCTTTGTGTCTGTGTTTGTCCCCCCCCCCCACAGCTTGATTATCATTGATAATGTGTTTACATCCCTGTAACTTAACGGTTTGGCAAAAGAAAACAATAAACTAAATACCATGCTTAAAAAAAAGAAAGTAAGTACTAGGTCGATTCATTCAACTAAGAACCCTGCAAGGTCGTGCTCTAGCATGGCCTCAGTCTAATGACTGAAACAAGATAAAAGATAAATGTACACAGATTTACCAATTACTAGTAAATTATTCCTGTTGCATGTTTTCACTCCAAGAGAACGGTTATTGGTTGGAATGGTACTTTTCAAAAAAAAAAAAAAATTGCCAAAGAATTTTATTTAGCCACAGAAGAAGAGGCAGGTGGTTATATAATTTTTTTGGTGGGTGTTCCTATCTAGACTGTTCATCTTGACCTTCTGAGCAGAACTATGACAAAAGACATTCCACTCATGACCATCCCACTTTTGTTTTAGATTGTATTTAAGGTTACATTATCAGATGTCTCGTTTACCTCATTTTTAAGATAGTAAGTGTGATTTGGTGATTAATTCAATCCTGTTGGTTAACTGTATAGAGACCCCCTTAACAGTGATGGTTCTGAAACTAGGCACTGACTCTAATCAGATTGATATTAATGATAGTTAAGTTGATGACGGGGTTAAGGTTTAATGACAGTATGAGTGGTGCCTGTGGAGTTGATGGTAATGTGAAGTTTATTGAGATGACATGATTGCATAGGTGTGGACACACACATAATTGCATACACAGAAATTGAATTATGCATGCATTGAAATGTGCATAGCATTATAAACATTATACTATGGTCCGAATAAACATTATCTTAGACAATAAAGGCTTCATATTTTAATGACTCCGTGTGACATCCCTTGAGTAATGTTGTCAATATGAAATAAATAGGAAGAAGGGAGAACTGTGTTTGTAACATGTTCTGAACACATGCCATCATCGTAAGCAGTAATTCGTGCACGTATGCACACACTCATGCACATTCACTAAGCACATGAATATAGCGTATACACACATACGTTTG
This sequence comes from Octopus bimaculoides, assembly GCF_001194135.2. NCBI lineage: Eukaryota > Metazoa > Mollusca > Cephalopoda > Octopoda > Octopodidae > Octopus > Octopus bimaculoides. The sequence continues at coordinate 59,123,901 of NC_068983.1, read as the reverse complement.
TATCACATATACACAAGCACATTTGCATAAGTATAAAAAAAGAAATTATTGGATCACCATCATTGTCATCATCATTGTTTAATGTCCACTTTTCTATGCTTGCATGAGTCAGACAGAATTTGTTGAAGCAGGATTTGTACAGTCGCCACCCCTCACCAGTTTCTGAGCAAAGCAATATTTAACCATGGCTTGTTATGTTTCCATGGAACATTTGAAACAAACAAGACTCCTTATACGACAGCGATGCCTGTTTACAACTATATTGTGCCACTCTCAGAACAAAGAGGCATACACGTGTGCTCACACATACACATGCCCACGCATATGTAATGAGCTTTTTATAATTTCTGAATAATAAATCTACTCATAAGTCTTTGGCTGTATAGAAGTTATAGTGGAAACACTTTTCCAAGGTGCTACACAGACAGATCATAGTCTTGTGACCTACAAAGTGACAGGTGACTTCACTAGTGCTACTGTCATGTAAAAAGCACCCGTACACTTCGTAAAGTGATTATGTTCAGAATGGTGTCCAGCTGAAGAAACCATGCTGAAGCAGATATTGGAGCATGATGCAGTTGTTTGACCTGTTGGATCCTGTCACACTGTCAAACCCAATCTAATATGGAGGATGAACATTAAAAAATGAAGATACACACACACTAGTGCACATGTATGTGTGTGTGTAGGCCTTGCTGATCTTGCATCTTTCTCTTGTGCATCCATCCATAAATCATCTAAATGCAACATTATTCAGCTATTGTAGTCGTACAAGAGCAGGATCTGCACATATTTCATCTACCTTTGTGCTACCAGTTACCTTTCCCTGGAACAACCTTTCATATAAAATACATTCCTTGTTCTCAATATCATTTCTGCTTTATTTTCTACCATTCAACCTCATCTCCTGTTGCAGTCTCTAGTTATCTCTCCCTCTCTGCCAAGCTGCAATATCAGGACTACCATATTTCACACATCAACTATCATTCTCAACACCTCTCATATCAAACTGCAGATACATCAGGAAATAGGGATATGATGTGCAGGTTAGAAGAACGTACAGTGACAGATATTGGTGTTAGAGGTATGTAGGGATGGTTATAATGAGTTGTCGACAAAGGTGGGAGAAATCAAACCTTAGTGGCCACAGGAGCTCAGTGCAGCTCTCCAGCTCATTGAATCCTATCAAACCATCCAGCCTGTACAAGCATAGAATAGAGATATTAAATGGTGATTTTCTATATGTATGTATGGAAGAACAGCATAGAAACAAGGCTATACTAGAAGACACACTTGCCCAAGGTTCCTACCTGTTCCATCTGATATATGTGTATGTCATCAACATCATCATCATTGTTTAACATCCATCTTCCATGCTGGCATGGGTGGGATGGTTTGACAGGAGCCAGCCAAGCAGAACCTGGCACCAGATTTCTGTGACTGTTTTGGCAGGATTTTTACAGCTGGATGCCCTTCCTAACACCAACCACTCAACAGTGGACTTACGCGGCACAAACACAGGCGAGGTTAGTTTTAGCAAGGTTTTTCCAGCTGGATGCCCTTCCAAATGCCAACCACTTTTCAGTGTGGACTGGATGCCTTTTAAGTGGCACTTGCATTGACAGGATCACCAGGATCACCAATCTTTTGAGAGGGAAAGAGGCATTGAAGGAGGTGATCCTGTATCAGATGATGAAAAGTTATAGTGGGACAGAGACAGAAGCCAGTGTCTTGCTGTAGAGGAGGCACAAAATTACCCAGCTGGAGAGAGAGAGAGAGAGAGAGAGAGAAAGAGGGAGAGAGGGAGAGAGAATGAAGACAGAAACAGGTGTGCTGTCACAAAGAAGATACATGGTTACCCAACCTGAGGGAAGTGCAGAAGCGGAGAGAGAGAGTAGGAGACAGCAGGATAAAGCTGGTGACAAAGTTCTGGGCATACTCACAAAGGACGGGGATCAGAATATAAATGGGATGGTTGAGTAAAGGAAGAGAGAGATATAGATGGTGGCACATGCCAGGGCATACCCCTGAGGTTCAAAGGTCATTAGACAAGTGGCAGGGTATTGCAAAAGAAGCAGGATTAGAGAGTGCGGAGATTAGAGAGATGCTATTGTACATTGCTGGTCAAAATGCACCATTCTTTTCCATCTTAACCCAAATCATTTAATTAAATCACCTTCTCATTATTGTGGAGGCTTTTCAAATGACCGTTTTCTGATTTCTTGGATACCCTTTGGCAAATGAATGGGTCCACCTGCAGCCTGTGACCTTTACAACATGTCCAGCTCAGTGAAATTTGTGCTGTTGTATTCTGCAATCACATTGTCACGTTATACACTCTGCTCTACTCTCTGATTATCACATTTCAAGTATGGTCTCATAATGATGTTCCAATAGGTGCAGAAGTGGCTGTGTGGTAAGCAGATTGCTTCCCAATCACATGGTTCCAGGTTCAGTCCCACTGCATGGCACCTT
>NC_068983.1:59119558-59121326 GCF_001194135.2 Octopus bimaculoides | reverse complement strand
ATATATACATTATGTTTTTCTATTTTCCCTCCCTGTTTATGTCAGTCTTCCTTTCTGTATAAGAGCGTAGGCTTGAAACGTAAAAGATTTATTCACTTCCCGAGTGTTAAACTAATACATCTGTTTGTTGTTTACACACCCGTTTTCGTCTACTGTTTTTTTGTAAATACTCACTATATATATATATACACATACACACACATATATATATGTATATATACACGCACATACATACACACATATGCTTGCACATGTACATGTCTTTTGTGTAGATGCGTATTGTGAATATACACACACATATAGATTAATACTTAGCAGTGTGTGCTGTCTCAGTGTTAGCAATGAAGTACTTAAGACAGAATGTTTCTCTTAATATGATATTGAAGTTCAGCTATGAACAGAATCAAGATATCAAGATTGACAACCTGTTTCATGCAGAATTTAGTTTCAAATTATGTGTTCACTGAGGCTTTACTTCAGAATTTTGTCTTCTTCCTGATATTTGAAGATCTCACATTATAATTTAAGACTTGATATCTCTCGAAATTCTTTATATTGTTGTATCCCATGCAGCCTGATTGATAACTAATCTAATTTAGATATTATATTGAAATATGGAATTTGTTAAGTGAATGTATATATATGTGTGTATATGTATGTATACCTATGTGTGTATTTGTGTATGGTATGTATATATGTATGCATGTCTGTATTTGTTTCTCTCATCCCCCCCCTCTCTCTCTCTCTCTCTCTATATATATATATATATATATATATAGTGTGTGTGTCTGTGTTTTTGTATGTACATATACGTGTATCTATCTATATACAAATATGCATTCATAAATCTATATATTGGTGTATACATACACATACATAAATGTATATGTGTGTATGTTGTGTGTAACGCCACACACATACACGTCTTCTCAAAGTTGATATGAGGAATACAGAATTTTGATTATATAAACAGGTTCTGAGATGAAATTGTTGATGTGAGATGACGACAAATTACAAGAAATTAGAAAATGGTTTGGAGACACACATCACTGAGCATCGCTGGGATACAAAGGAAAATTCACAGTATGTAGCCAAATATAGGACTCGAAAAGGCTTTAGGAAGCAGGAAAGAGAATTGCTAAGCTCTAATTATTGCTTACAATACACTCTGGTCAAGTGGAATTAACTAACGTACACACATTCAGAGCTATAAATGTTTGCAGATTAATCACAAAAACCATATTATTTATTCAAGTGTAGTCAAACTCTCAAACAGTGGTCTTAATGAATTTGAAAAGTTGCAGCTGAGCATGTCCATGGATTGTGTCACATCACTGGTGTCCAAACAGCTCAACTGACCTGAATGTAAATAGATACCACAGGATGATACATGGTTAATGCTCTAAGCTGTGACAATACTATAAACTGAAGCTGAATTCCTTGTTTAAACCTGGTTAGAAAGCAACAGACATGAATGTAAGTTATCTTTTCTACAAGATTGGTATATTCATTCACTGAATTTAACAAGTATATTCACCCTTTGATACTAACTCTTTCATGATCATTGGTGCAGGTATGGCTGTGTAGTTAAGAAATTTACTTCCTAACCACATGGCTCTGGGTTCAGTCCCATTGCATGTGATTTTGGGAAAGTGTTTTCTGCCATAACCTGGTCTAACCAAAGTTTTGTAAGCAGATTTGGTAAATGGAAACTAAACGAATGCGATTTCTGTGATATATATATATATATATATATATATATATATAT
>NC_068983.1:59114452-59117448 GCF_001194135.2 Octopus bimaculoides | reverse complement strand
GTGTTCAAATGAAAGGGCTACATGAGAAGTATATTATGGTGAAAACCCCACCAAAAATATTGGCTGGAAAGAAATAGTGTGGCTTTAAGTGATGATAAAAAGGTGATAATTTTAAGAAATCAAAATATTTTTTGTCATTTTAAGAGAAAAATAACATTTTAAGTTAATATTATTGATTTAAAATTTTTTGTATTAGGCCAAAACATAATTTTAACATAGCAAAATATTTTTGTCATTTTAAATGAAAAATACTATCTTAACACTTTGTTACTGTATTTATTTTGAGATACTCTGTGTTTCTGTCAATTACTTTAAATATAACAAATAATTAAGTAAAATAACTTAGTTATCATTCAGCTACTGTTAGGAACATAAATTGTGACTAAGGTTTTTATGGAAGATTTTAATTCAAAACTTATGAGAACAAGATATTTGTACTCAGAACCAGAGCCGGTCTCAGCCGGGTTGGTAACAAAAGGGTTAAGTTAATATTTCTGATTTAAACATTTCTTTGCATAAAGCTAAAGCATTTCTATCTTATTTTTAATATTACTAAAACAAAAAATATAACAGTAAACATAATTAAAATAATTGATGTGCTGCCTGGTAAAAAAAAAGAAAAGAAAAGAAGTGGACTAGAATGAAAAGTGCAGGCACAGGGTGGTACAATATTCTTAAGTAATGAATCTGGAAAAATACAGGACAAACATTGGTGAAGCCTGGTACAAGACAATTAGTCATGAAACCCAGAAAAAGTGCAGGACAAGAAAAATCTAAACTATTGCTACTGATGTTAGACTTTGCTAAATATATTTCTGAAATTGTTCATCAAACTGTGTGTTTTTTGTTTTTATGTTTTTGCCTTTTATTGCAATTTTTAAAAAGTTATGGTAATAGTTTAGATTTAAACATTTCTTTGTATCAGTTATGTACTGGGGTTGATGTAATCAACTGGCCTCCTGCCCCAAAATTTCGGGCCCCTTGCGCCTAGAGTAGAAAAGAATGCTTAGCTTATTTCATTTGTCTACATTCTGAGTTCAAATTCTACTGAGGTCGATTTTGCCATTCATCCTTTTTTGGGGGGGGGGGTCGATAAATTAAGTACCAGTTGCATACTGCGGTTGATCTAATCGACTGTCCCCTCCCCCCAAATTTTGTGCCTTGTGCCTGGAGTAGAAAAGATTATTTTCTAATTTTATTTTCTTAGCAAAACATTATCCAAAAATTTTAAATCACAGTTATTTTGTTAAAATTAAAGTCATGTAGAATGTATGTATTTTAAAATAAGAGTAAAAAATAGTAAAAAAAAACAAAAGAATTAATTTCTTTAATGTTTGCATTATCAGATAATAAACTGTTTTCTATTTAGAGTCAGAAGAATATTTAAAAAAAAATTAAAGCTACCAAAGAAATTGAGTGCAAAATGTAGAAATGTCTCTAGGTTTTTTTTCCAAAACTTTGGGGTTATAATACATTGTCAATTTTGCTTAAATTGCTATTATGTGATATTTTTTAAATAAATAAAGCATTAAATTTGTAATATTAAATTTTTAATGTGTAAAGTTGCAAGCAATTAGTCTTTTCGCTAATATTGAAAATAAATAGCTTCTTGTGTATTTTAATTTAAACTTTAATGTAAGAATAAAAAAAATGTAAAAGAGTATTTCTTACTATTTTAGTTTTAAATTCTAACTTCAGCTGCAATATTTTAAGATTGTTTTCTTCTCATACAGGATGAAAAGAAAAAAAATCTTAAAATATTGCAGCTGAAGTTAGAATTTCTAGGTTCAATACTTAAGAATATTCTAGCACTCTGCATCCACATTTTATATTTTATATTTAATATGTGAAACACTCCGCAAATAACAGCTGATGATAATGCACAGAAACAATTATTATGATTCAGATTAAAGCCTGTTCATTCCATCTTCTTGTGAAGACCTGTTGGGGCAAGCAAAAGCAAAATCATGATGGCACCTGTGCCCAGCGTTGCCTTCTTGGCACGTGTAAAGATATTTGAGTGAGATCGTTGCCAGTGCCACTGGACTGGCTCCTATGCAGGACACAAAACTCGGCTTGTGAAGACCTGAAGGGGCAAGCAAAAGCGAAATCGTGATGGCGCCTGTGTCCAGCGTCGCCTTCTTGGCACTTGTGTCAGTGGCACATGTAAAGACATTCGAGCGAGGTCATTGCCAGTGCCACTGGACTAGCTCCTGTGCTGGTGGCATGTAAAAAACACCATTTGAGGGTGGCCGTTGCCAGTACCGCCTGACTGGCCCTCGTGCCAGTGGCACGTGAAAGCACCCACTACTCTCTTGGAGTGGTTGGCGTTAGGAAGGGCATCCAGCTGTAGAAACTCTGCCAGATCAGATTGGTGCCTGGTGCAGCCATCTGGTTTGCCAGTCCTCAGTCGAATCGTCCAACCCCTACCAGCATGGAAAGTGGACGTTAAATGATGATGATGATGATGATGATGATATATATATATATATTATATAAAGACAAAGAGATGTCCAGGTATTAGTGCATTATGGCCGTTTCAAGCAGCTCCATTAAATCGATCAATGCAAGCATTACATTAATTACAAATAATCCACTATCGTCGGACGCATCAACTTAAGTACCTAAAGCACCTAATTCAATTGAATCTTAATTATTTTTTATATACTAGCTGACCACGTGCTGTCAGTAATGATGGCTAATTGTAGTATTATATAAATAAGGTACAAAATAAGGTACATGATAATCACTCATACAAACATTCACATACGTCCCCTGTACACGCATACACATACACACATATACTCACACAGAGTTGAAACGCTGATTTTTTTCACCCCTTCCTTTCTCATTCATCTATCACCCCTTCCTTTCTCTCACTGTCTCTCAGTCAGGGCTATTGCTCACACTACTTCTCCTTCACTGAATTACTATTTTCTTTCCTCCTCCGCATCCGATGACAAATATATATATATATATATATATATATATATATA
>NC_068983.1:59109723-59114091 GCF_001194135.2 Octopus bimaculoides | reverse complement strand
TATATATACATACATACACACACACACACACGCACATAAAATACGCCATTTTGAGCGTGGCTGTTGCCAGTACCGCCTGACTTGCCTTCGTGCGAGTGACACGTAAAAGCACCCACTACACTCTCAGAGTGGTTGGCGCTAGGAAGGGCATCCAGCTGTAGAAACTCTGCCAAATCAGATTGGAGGCTGGTGTTGCCATCCGGTTTCACCAGTCCTCAGTCAAATTGTCCAACCCATGCTAGCATGGAAAGCGGACGTTAAACGATGATGGTGATATATATATATATATGTATACAGAGAGAGAGAGAGAGAGAGAAAGAGTGTGTGTTCAAAAACCTTAGTAGTTAATTTATATTTCATGATTTATAGAGTTATTTCTAATCATAAAGACAACACTAAATCAAGGTGACGTGCCTCACAATGTTAGCCATTAATTCATTCACTTTTACACCTGCTCTTCCATGTTGGCATTAATCTGATCAACATTTATTGTGACAGTATTCTAAGGCAAGATATTCTCCCGTTGCCAACATTTACCTGTTGTTTAAGACAGTGACTTAAAGAAAAAAATTTCTTCATAAATGTAGAGCTGCAGGAAGTTTGTTTACAGTGAATGTAAATATGACGTCACTGCTTTGCTGAAGAAGTGTTGTTTACCAGTTTTACTCACAATGCACTGGTCAGCTTGAGTCTGTTGTAGAAGACATTTGCCCAAGGAATCATATAGAGAGATGGAACATGAAGCCATAAAGAGCTTCATATCAACACAACCAAACTTTATATTTGTGTGTCTTTATTAGTTCCATTAGTGTTTAATAACATTCTTTTGTATTTGTCTGTCTGTCTGTCTATCTATCTATCTATCTATCTATCTGTCTGTCTGTCTGTCTGTCTGTCTGTCTGTCTGTCTGTCTGTCTGTCTGTCTGTCTGTCTATCTATTTATCTATCTATCTATCTCTCTATCTATCTATCTACCTACCTACCTACTAATCTTTCAGCCTACCTACCTACATATCTATCTATCTATTTATCTATCTTTCTATTGATTGATAGATAGATAGGTAGATAGATTCAGCTGCCTGAGCCTGATGAGACAGGTTTCTGTAAGAAGCCGATGAAACTTTAAGCCACATGGGGCTGAATCAAACTGTTTTAAATAATAATATATGTAAAGGGTAAAGGCCCCCTTTGGTCATGAATGACCATGGGATTGCACCTAGAAAGTTCCCCTTTGAGGCACAAGTCCAGGCAAGGTTGTTTATGGAAGACCAACAGTTTCCCATACATACCAGCTGTCCCTCTCCACACCACCGATGTTATCCCAGGGAAAGGCAAAGGCCAATACAGCTTGGCACCACTGATAACGTAACTCATTTCTACAGCCGAGTGAACTGGAACAACATGAAAAAATGTGTTTTGCTCAAGAACACAACAAACAGCCTGGTCTGGGAATCAAACTCACTACCTCATGATTAGGAGCTTGATGCTCTAGCCACTGAGCCATGTGCCTCCATATATTTCTACTAAACATGTGGAGTGCCTCTTCCTTTTTTTTTTGTCCACTCATTCATGTATATACATGGATGTGTGTACATAGATACATATACACACATTTATAGAATTACATACATATAAATGCCCATATAAATAGGTGTGTGTTTGTAGCTATATATATATATATATATATATACATAAACATGCACACAAACCCTACCCCTCTTTCTCTCTCTCGTTCTCCATTCCCCTCTGTAACTCTTCAATACGTTCTTACTTGTGTGCTCACATGAAATTTGGCAAGCAATCAAATATTTTATGAATATATTCATATTCTATATATTTTACTACAAATACAACCCTGATATATCGATATAAGGTATTATGACAACATATATTTCCAAATTTGAATCTGTACAGTTAGTTATTTATGTTTAAATGTCATGGACTGGATGGTTTTATTGCCTTCTCTCTTGTTTGTTTTATAACATTGAAAAGCACATGATTAACGAAGCTGAATTTTTTTGAGGCATTTCATTGGAATATGATGCTACTCTCCAACTATTTTGCTGTTAATGAACTGACAAAAGAACCTCTTTGTGGTCTCTTGCTCTCCTGGAAATAGTAGCTAAATTTTCTTTAAATCATACTAACCAATTATTATCATTAGAAATAATATATTTCTAGAAGAGATTTATGCAGTAGTTCTACTCCAGACTGATGACGAGCAAAGACTCAGAAATATGTCTCTGGATACAGGCTTGGCTGGGTGGAGGTGCTTGTCTCCCCCTTGTAAACATAAGGACACAGGAAATGTGTCAAGGCCGACAAGAAGGGGTGCAGCTTTCTAGGTCTAAACAACAGTAGTATTATTCCCTTCATGGGACTGTCACATTAAGTTGACAGCATACAACTACTTCAATCAGTCACTTAGAAATAGTAGTATCATCATTATTGTTCAACACCCTGTTCCCCATGCTTGCATGGGTCCAACAGGATCTGTTTGGCAAATTTTTTATGGTTGGGTGCTCTTCCTGCTTCCAACACTTGTTTCCAAACAACACAATGTTTTCCCATGGCTAGATATAATTTTCATGATGGCTCATTTGCAATCATCACATAACAAGAACAAACTTTCCAATATCTTTTACTTGTTTCAGTCATTAGACTGTGGCCATGCTGGGGCACTGCCTTGAAGAATTTTAACCAAATGAACCAACCCCACTACTTGCTTTTTATTAAAGCCTGGTACTTGTTCCGTCAGTCTCTTTTGAGAAACCACTAAGTTACAGGGACATAAACACACCACCAATAGCTGTCAAGCAGTGGTGGGGACAAATACAGACACACGCATACACACTCACGAGGGGTTTCTTTTGGTTTCCATCTACCAAATCCACTCACAAGGCCTTGGTCATCTCAAAACTATAGACAGACATCTAAGGTGCCACACAGTGGAACTGAACCCCAGATTATGTATTTAGGAAGCAAGTTCCTCAGCCATACAGTGAAGCCTGTACCTAGTGTCATTAGTCAGAAATCTTTTCTATACCTCAAAGAGAGGAAGGTTTTCTCAAATTGAATACCAAGTTTATATCTTACCAACAGACTGAAGTCCACTAAAGGAACCAAAAGACCAACTAGTGATGTTGCACTAAGCAGTGGATTAAGACTAATATCAAAGTAGCTAGACTAGGGCAGAATTTGAACTCAGTGCACACAGATCTGGAACAAATACTGCAAATCATCCCATCAGGCACTTTGTCGGTCTAAGACAATGGATTTGCTGAGTCATTTTACTTATTGATCCCTGGAATGATAAAAGATAAAGATGACCTTGGTAGATCTGAACTCAAAATGCAAAGAGATGAACAAAGTAAAAAGAAAACAACCAAAATCAAAGATTTTCACCTAATGCTGTAATGACTCTGCTAATTTACCAATAATTTGCTGCCAATTCAATCACTGGAAGCAGACATTAGATAAGGTATTCTTCTAGATGCATTAGTCTGAAAATTAAAAGACAACATGGTCTTTTTAGAGAAGGCATGAGGAACAAGACACACATATACTCCATGGAGTATATGTGTCTTAGGGAAATATTTATCATCAAAATGCTCAACAACTGTTTGTATAAATTATGAATTATTCTGGTCTTTCTGCAACAAATTCTCTTGATTCAGAATCTGCATCTTTCATCAGACTGTGACAAGTAGTACAAGGCTATCAACTATGTGGGATTAGATATAAAATTGCCTATTAAAGAGTGACGTTCATTTATAAACTGCTCCTTGAGATTAAATCAAGGAAACAAAACACGCACACACACTGATTGTTTTAATGTCCACTTTCCCATGATTGGTTGCTTGGGTTGGAATTTGTCGAGACAGACGTCCTTCCTGTCACCAAAAAGCATTAGTGTCTGAGTAAGCTAATATTTCTACATGATCAGACATGTTTAGATGGAAGTTTGAAAATGAAGGTCACCTTATATGGCAGTGATGCTCATTTACAACAATCACATGGTCTAGCTATCTGTCTGTCTGTTTACATGTACTCTTTTACTCTTTTACTTGTTTCAGTCATTTGACTGTGACCATGTTGGAGCACCGCCTTTAGTCGAGCAAATCGACCCTGGGACTTATTCTTTGTAAGTCTAGTACTTATTCTATCAGTCACTTTTGCCGAACCACTAAGTGAAGGGGACATAAGCACACCACCATCGGTTGTCAAGCAATGCTAGAGGGACAAACACAGACACACAAACATATATATATATATATACATATATACGACGGGCTTCTTTCAGTTTCTGTCTACCAAATCCACTCACAAGGCTTTGGTCGGCCTGAGGCTATAGTAGAAGACACTTG
>NC_068983.1:59108162-59109713 GCF_001194135.2 Octopus bimaculoides | reverse complement strand
AATCCACTCACAAGGCTTTGGTCGGCCTGAGGCTATAGTAGAAGACACTTGCCCAAGGTGCCACGCAGTGGGACTGAACTCGGAACCATGTGGTTGGTAAGGAAGCCACTTACCACACAGCCACTCCTGCGCCTATGCACACAGCCACTCCTGCACCTATATGTATGTATGTATAATGAATTCTTTCAGTTTCTGCTTACCACATCCACTCACGAGGCTTTAGTTGGCTTGGGGCCATGTTAGAAGATACTTGCCCAAAGTGCTACACAATGAGACTGAACATAAAACCACATGATTGGAACCAAACTTCTTAACCACACTGCTGTGTCCCTATCTGCACAGTACTAACATTAAGTTATATTTGAACCCAGCGCCATGTAAAATGCACTTGTCCTTGCACCACACAAGAACCCATGGTGGCACCATTTAAAAACGAATCAGTGCTGGTGCCACATAGGAAGCACCCATGCCGGCACCACATAAAAGGCACCTGGTACACTCTGCAAAGGGGTAGGGATTAGGAAGGGCATCCAAATGTAGAAATAATGCCAGAGCAGACAATTAGAGCCTGGTGCAGCCCTCTGGCTTGCCAGCTCCTGTCAGACCATCCAACCCATGCCAGCATGGAAAACAGACATTCAATGATGTTGATAATTCCCTTCAGCTACTATGATGAAAGAAAACATTCAAATAGTTTATCATTAAGACATTGTCCACTGTCCTACTCTCCATCTAGTTTTGCAAATATATAATTTAAACATAAATGTGTTTCACATTGCCATACCACATCAAATTTTGATATCTCCTGGGTAATATTTAAGCTGAGCTTGATCTATTGTTTAGCATGTATTCCTCTATTATCGGAATCTTTTTATATGTGTATAATTTGTTTTTCCTTTGCCATCTCTCTCTCTCTTTTTCTCTTTCCATTCTGTTCTACAGAGCCAGTCACAACTCAGACTCTATGGTGTTCAATTATTTTCATCTTCATTGATGGGAAACTCACACACCTATTTAGTTTACTTGCTTTTCTATCTTCACAACAGCAACAACAACAATAACAATGATGATAATAATAATAGCATCAAGATAATTCATCCCCAAACACATTAACATTGAATTCTCATAAATCCCAAATCCCTTCTCCGAGGTGTTAGTTTATAAAAACACTGCCAAACAAAGAAATGGTAAATAAAATTAAATAGTGTGTGGTGAATTTTTATAAACTGAGGTATTCTGTTTCATGGTAAAACATTGTCAAGAAATATTATTTTGCTTCGTTAATTTTTAATACCTGAAACATTTGATAGTGCCGTCTCACAAGAATAAAGAAAAAAAAGATACTAACCAAAATATTTTCACACAAACAATTTTAGCCATCTCTCACTAAAAATGTGTTGAATTCATTTCGAACTTCATACAATAAACGGTGAAATATGATGGTATTGCTTTCATGAGCATGATTGTCTGACTTTGCTTTAGCTCTCATTATCTCTGTTCATATAAATTTATTTACACACACATACACATATGTGTGTGTGTGCATATTAT
>NC_068983.1:59101992-59107144 GCF_001194135.2 Octopus bimaculoides | reverse complement strand
TTCTCGCTATGCAAAATGTGTTCACGCATTCCTCGTATTTTGTACCAGCCATGTTTAATTGCGAATATATTGTGTGTAAACAGGCTTGTGGAACTTTGTCGATGACTCGCTATGACGAGATAATGAAGTGGTAATGATATAAAGTCACGTCTCACTGAACAGCCTTTGATAATAAAATCTTCGAAGTTTATTGATTTATTTTTTTTTTTGTTTTTCCTCTCGCCACTCAGAATGAAATTATGTCACATGGTGTAATAACAATAATAATAGTAATAGTAGTAGTAATAATGATAATAATAATAATAGTAATAGTTAATAATAATAATAATAATAATAATAATAATGATAATAATAATAATAATAGTTTGGCAATTTATGTCTTTGATATGCTTCTCCTTTGTTCTTTTTTTTCTTTTTAATCTGGTTGAAGCATGATTACCTGGACACATATGGGTATTTTATGGTTGCATGTAATGCAAGTTCTTTTGCCATGAACACTAACTGAAGAGCTGAGGTTGAAAAGAGGAGAAAATAAAAACAAACAACAAACAAAAATAAAACTAACCAAAAAACGGAAGAATTTTATATTCTGCAATATCTGGCAAGAGGCATGGCAGATGTTTGGAAAGACTACTTCATCCAAGATATAGACAAGTTAACATGGTTAAATCAAAAGATTTGATTTGATTAAGAAAAAAAAAAGAGATTTATTAATCAGCAGTTCTGAACATTCTGTTTAGTCTTATAAGAATGATCTTGTGGATTGGTTTGTACTTATGGAAGTAGGGAACAATCAGGCTGTTTTTTAAAATTTATTCGATCAGTCAGTCATCTTTGGTGCCAATGTTTTAATGTCTGCTTTTCAATATTTGCTTTCATCACCACCACCACCACACACACATTCCTATTTTAGCCTACTTTATTAGACAAATATAATGAGATCTGGTAAAGCAAGATATGTCATATTGAATCTGGGAATCCTTTTCAGATTCATAGCTCAACCATAATAATATTGATTTCAAATTGTGGCACAAGGCTAGAAATTTTGGGGGAGGGATACATTGATTACATTGACCCCAGTGTTTAACTGGTACTTATTTTATCAACCCTGAAAGGACGAAAAGCACAGTTGACCTTGGTGGACTGCCCGTAATAATGTCAATAATAATAATAATCTTTTCTACAATAGGCACAAAGCCTGAAATTTTGTGGGTGCCATTATGTCAACCTCAGTGCATAGCTGGTACTTGCTTTATTGACCCTGAAAAGATGTAAGGCTGCAGAATTTGAACTCAAAATGTGAAGAACTGGCAGACATGCCACCGAGCATTTCTTTGACTGATGTTATAACGATACTGCCAGCTTGCCAAAGGCCAGCAGGTTTTGATGGGAGAGGTCAAGTCAGTTACATTGACCCCAGGACCTGATTAGAACTTATTTTATTGACCCCCAAAACATGAAAGGCAAAGTTAACTTCAGCATAATTTGAACTCAGAATCTAACGAGTTGGAAGAAATAGGGCAAAATAGTTTAGTGCCCTCATATTAACAATAATCTTTTCTACTAAAGGTACAAGGCCTGATATTTGGCTGGGGGTGGGGGGAGTTCTAGTTTATTGCATGGACCCCAATGTTTCAATGTTTCACTGGTACTTAATTTGTCGACCCTGAAATAATGAAAGGCAAAGCCAACCTCAATAGTACTTGAACTCAGAACATACAGACAGACAAAATACTGCTTGATTTGAATTCAAAATGTAAAAAGCCAAAAGAAATACTGCAAAGTACTTTTGCTGATGCTTCAACAATTCTAACAATTCACTGCAACAATAACAACAGCAACAACAATAATAATAGCCCTCAAGTTATCCACATCACCTCTCTTTCTTTCTTTCTGTCTATTTTTCTCTCTCTCTCACTCATTCATTCACTCACTCCCTCCCTTTTTCTGTTTCTTCATCTTGTTCTCTCACTCATTCACTCTCTCCATCTCTTTTACTCTGTTTCATTCTTTCTGTCTTGTTTCTCTCTCCCCTTCTTTCTCTATGGTTCTTTCTGTCTTTTTTCTTTGTCTCTCTCACTCTCTCTTGATTTATCAAACAATCAGTTTTTTTTCTTTGTTTTTTTTTTCTTTGTTTTTTTTTCTTTTTTTTTTTTTTTTTGGTGGTGAATTTCTGTGACTGTTGATCTGTAAATCTCTGCATTGAGATAAAAGGTAAAAACAAACACACAAAAAAACAAACAAAAACAAACAAACAAACAAACAAACAAACACAAACAAACAGCAGCTGCTCACCCACCCCCAACACCCCAAAATCAGTGATATTATTTGCAAAATCCAGCTTGAAGGAATCTAGCATTCCTTTTGGAGAATTTGTTGGGGAGCAGGAAATAATCTTCACATGTCCACCAAAAGACATTCATTCATAACATTTCATTATTGTTGTTGTCGTTGCCATGGTAATTGCTTTTCTGGAATCGTTGTTGTTGTTCTTGTTGTTCCTTAGTCTCGAATTATCAAGGGCGATCCATAATCAAAGACATTTCAGACATCATCAGAATTTCCAAAGTCTCCTTCCTATGAGAAGTGTGATCTGAGACAGATTTTGACTGCTATTTCTAACATGTTATGAAACCTCATTGACTCATTTTTGTTGGTGGTGGTCGTAAGTGCAGGAAGAAAATTTACTTACGAGCAGCAAACACTGGTCCACAATATATTATTAACAAGTTTAATTTTTTTTTCAGTAAAACACTAATAATAATAATAATAATAATAATAATAATAATCTTTTCTACTCTAGGAACAAGACCTGATATTTTGGGGGAGGAGACTAGTTAATTACATTGACCCCAGTACACAACTGGTATTTATTTTATCAACCCTGAAAGGATGAAAGACAAAATCGACCTCGGTGGAATTTGAACTCAGAACGTAAAAACAGAGGAAATACCACTAAGCATTTCACCTGGTGTGCTAACAATTCTGCCAGCTCATTGCCTTAATGATGATAATAATAATAATAATGATGATGATGATGATGATGATGATGATTTCTTTGTTGGCTACAAGGGCTGAACATGAAACAAATAAGGACAATATAATACAAGGGACAAGTAGGATGTTGAATAATAATAATAATAATCTTTTTTTTACTATAGGCACAAGGCCTGAAATTTGAGGGAGGGGGATAGTTGATTGCATCGACCCCAGTGTTTCACTGGTACTTAATTTACTGACCTCAAAAAGACGAAAGGCAAAGTCGACCTTAGCGGAATTTGAACTCAGAAAGTAAGGATGGACGAAACGCCACTAAGCATGTTACCCACTGTGGTAATGATTTTACCAGCTCTAATAATAATAATAATAATGATGTCTTTTACGTGGCACCAGCATGGATGAATTTCACATGATGCCAGCACATGTGCTTTTTACATTGGGCCAGTAACACCTTAATGAATAAACATATTGGGTCCAGTGCCACTGTCTGGTTATGTAGTGTCATCTTGTTTGCTTACTCTGTTTCTAAATATCTGTTGTTGATGATGATGATTAGTTTCAGGTCAGCTTTGCTTGGACAGACCAATGACCAAAGGCATTCCAGCCAATACCATCTCGTATTTTTCTGGTATATCTAATTTTTTCATCTATCCAGGTAACCTTACATTTTTTTATAAATGGTACAAACTAAATTTGAGGGAATTTGGTTGCTATTTTCAGCTTGCTTCATGCACTGCATAGATACCCAGATCCAAGTGTTGGTCACAATGATAAAGGTCAAAATGAACTTAGTCAGAACACAACAGCTGTTGTTGTTCTATGCACTTAGTGAGCTATTGTAATGTTGTGTCTGGAGCGATTCCAATAGTTTCATACTTTGCCTCAGTGTTAATTTATGCATTATTACCATAATGGTTTCAAGGCAGTAAGCTGGCAGAAATGTTAGCATGCCAGGTGAAAACATAGTCTCCTGTTTCTGAAGAAGAGCTTTGTTTGAAATGTAAGACAACCACTCTTTCTTTCTTTCTCTGAGCATCTCATTAATACTTTGCATGTACCACGTCTTTGTTTTGTTGCCAATTTTGTGTCTATTTTCTCAGTTTTTTTTTATTAACTCTTTCTCTCTATATATATATGTATATGTATATATGGGTACAAGAGGTCACAAACCGTAAACAACATGATATACAAAAACAAATGAGTTGAGTATGCAAACAACAAGAGAAACAAATGGAAAACAGGACAAGTAACATAAAGAACAACCCTTCATCAGATTTCGGCTGTCCATCCACTCCTCATTTTGAGCATTGATATATATAATATAATATATATATGTGTATGTAGGCACAGGAGTGGCTGTGTGGTAAGTAGCTTGCTTACCAACCACATGCTTATGGGTTCAGTCCCACTGTGTGGCACCTTGGGCAAGTGTCTTCTACTATAGCCTCAGGCTGATCAAAGCCTTGTGAGTAGATTTGGTAAAAAGAAACTGATAGAAGCCCGTCTAGTATATATATATGTGTGTGTGTGTGTTTGTATGTCTGTTTGTCACACAACATCATTTGACAACCGATGTTAGTGTGTTTATGTCCCCGTCACTTAGCGGTTCAGCAAAGGAGACCGATGGAATAAGTACTAGGCTTACAAAGAATAAGTCCTGGGGTCGATTTGTTTAACTAAAGGCAGACTAAAGGCTGCAGGCAAATGAATGAAACAAATAAAAGAATGTATATATACATATGTGTGTGTGCGTGTGTGTGTGCGTGTGTGTGTGCATGAATATACATATTTGATAGAAATGACAATGGTGGTTTACTTAAATGAGTCATTTTCAAAGTAATTATTTAACTGCTTTCTCTTTTACCCTTTTACTTGTTTCAGTCATTTGACTGTGGCCATGCCAGAGTACCGCCTTTAGTCAAGCAAATCAACCCCAGGACTTATTCTTTGTAAGCCTAGTAGTTATTCTATCGGTATCTTTTGCTGAACCGCTAAGTTACGGGGACGTAAACACACCACCATCGGTTGTCAAGCGATGGTGGGGGGGACAAACACAGACACACAAACATCTACACACACACATATATATATATATATATATATATATATATAAATAAATATAAACAAATAGTAAATGAGTATAAGCATATAT
>NC_068983.1:59097613-59101461 GCF_001194135.2 Octopus bimaculoides | reverse complement strand
CATGTGACCATGCCGGTGTAAGGGGAAGAGAGAGAGTGGTAGAGGGCGAAACAAAGGGAGGAAGTAGAAGAATAGGTGAGCAACGAGAGGAAAAGAGAAAGAGAGGAAGTACAAGGGGGAAAAAAGAGATACGTAGAAGTAACAGAGGAAGAACGAGAGGAGTAAAGCGAGATACGTAGTAGTAAAGAGGAAGAACGAGAGGGGGAAAAATGATAGAGGAAGAGAAAGAGATAGAGTAGCGTCGGAAAATATAAGTTTATGAAAACTACTTACGAATTGGAGACACTGCGTTCAGTCATGTAAAAACAAATAGTAAATGAGTATATATATATACGATGGGCTTCTTTCAGTTGCCGTCTACCCAATCCACTCACAAGGCTTCGGTCGGCTTGAGGCTATAGTAGAAGACACTTGCCCAAGGTGCCACGCAGTAGAACTGAACCCGGAACCATGTGGTTGGTAAGCAAGCTAGTTACCACACTTTTTTTCTAGTGGTGACTATTTTACACTTTTGGATTAATAAATATATTCAATCATTGACTCCCTAGCACCCTATTTCCAATATTCCTTTCCTATTGATAAATATCACAAAAGAGAAGAATGGTTAAAGGCTTATTGTTAAGGCTTTAAAGAAGCTATTCATTCTGCCTTACCTGGCAGAGATTTATTATACACCTTGTTAGCTTGGATGCCAAGTTCAGTTGTTCTACAGATTTAGCCTCTGTTTACAATTGAGAATGGCAAGTGCCATAGATACATGTCACTTACTGCTTGACACAGCTCTGTTTGCACAGTAAGTAATGGTAATAATCTATATTGCTGGTAAGTCAATGAGGATTTTCATCAATGCTATCAAGGCAATGATAATTGAAATGACAGGTGAATCAACCTTGAACATTGCCTGTGGAAATGAATTGGTCAAACAACCGTTTGGAGAAGTGCATTCTGTGTAAGTGTACTCTTAAAATATTGATGTTGCTGCCGTTTCCTTTTATGTCCTTCTCCTCCTCTATTGTATGTGTGTGTGTGTGTGTGTGTGTGTGTGTGTGTGTGCAATGGTTGTGTGGTTCAGAAACTCGATCTCTTCCAAGTTCATAGTTTTCAGTTCAGTCCCATTCCATGGCACCTTTTGCTATAGGCCCTGGTTGACCAATGCTAGGAGAGAGAATTTGGTAGACAGAAACTATGCGGAAACTCATCAAGTGTGTGTGGTGTGATTATTTGAGTCTCTGTTTTTTCCACCACACCACCATTTGGTTATCGGTGTTAGTTTGTTTATGTCCCTATAATTTGAAAGTTGCTAAAAGTGGCCACTAGAATAAGTACCAGATTTTAAAAGAAGCTGGTGTTGATCTGTTTGACTAAGACTCTCCAAGGTGGCAACCTAGTATAAGTCACACTATAATTTTTCGAACCCTGATCCTTATTCTATCAATGTCTTTTGCCAAACTGTGGAACCATGGGATTGGGAACCAACCTTCATACCACACGGCCACAAGCCCTGTCTATTTTTTAAGTCTTGTTGTTGTGGTCAGTAATGTGTGAATTTTTTATGTTATTGTTATTTAGCCCTTGTTTATTTCTCATCAAGTAGATTAATAACAGAAGACATTCCAACCGCGACTAACCTGTCATTTGTTAAGAATAATATCCTTAACATTACATTATCTAATGTCTGTCTTTCCTATTTCTGAGAAAGTAAAGTGTGCATTTGAAATACATTTCGCTGTGATGTCTAGCAGACTAAACAACCACATAGAATCCCTTTCGTTTGCTGTTTCATTTTCCTGTTGCGTTGCTGTTGCCATTGGAGCATGTCTGTCCACACGAGTTTGTTGTTATCGTGTCATAATCGTTCATGCTTTCATTGTGTATGCAGTAATGCTGGTGGTGGTGGTGGTGGTGTCAGTGTTATTCCTATGAGATGTTGATTCTTCTGGTAGCTGCTGCCATTTATGCGTGTATCCGCCTGTGTGCTGTCGTCATTGTTGTTGTTGTTGTGATTGTTGTTGTTGCTATAGTTATAGGCTTACAGATGCTGTTAATAGTGAGGTGTGTAGCCTTTGTTGCTGTTTACCTTTCACTTTTATCAATATTTAATAAACCATTCATGTATGGGTTACTAAGCTTCTGAATCAATATGAAAATGATAAATACAAACACAATGGTGCTATTGTCACGCATTAGGTGTAGGTGTATGCTCTCGCTGGGAAAATATAAAAATAAAACAAATGGAAGAACAATAAACAGGCTTACAAACATGCAACTCTCTCTTACCCCCTGGAAATATATATATATGTGTGTGCATGTGTATGTATATGTATATGTATATATATAATGTAATGTGTGTGTGAACATGTATGCATCATCATCATCGTCATCACCATTATCATCATCAACATCATTGTTTTACGTCTGCTTTCCCCGTGCTGCCTTGTGTTAGATGGATCATCGTTTTCAAAACATATTTGTTTTGGGAATAACCACCATCCTATAAAAAAAAGAATCTGTACATCACATTCAACAGTTATGGGGCATAAAAGCAGAAAACTGTTTTTCTCAGCTGGCTTCACTATAAACACCAACATAAAGACAGACACATACAAATACACATGCATACATACATATATACACACACAAACACATATATACACATATATATATATGCATAAAACATTGGACTGATTCCTGTGCAGGTGGCACGTAAAAAACACCATTTGAACTTGGCCGTTGCCAGTACCGCCAGACTGGCCCTCGTGCCGGTGGCACGTAAAAAGCACCCACTACACTCTCGGAGTGGTTGGCGTTAGGAAGGGCATCCAGCTGTAGAAACTCTGCCAGATCAGATTGGAGTCTGGTATAGCCATCTGGTTTGCCAGTCCTCAGTCAAATCGTCCAACCCATGCTAGCATGGAAAGCGGACGTTAAATGATGATGATGATATATTCAAGTTGTGATGGATAAATTGTCGCTATTTTATATTTTTAATTTCACGCATGTGCATTGTTTGTTCTTGATTTTGTTGACTATACAGTACAGTAGAGTCAGTTGGGCACCATCTGTGAGAAAAACAGCACCATGATGCAATTCACTCTGCCAGAAATTTGGAAACAACAAGCTGTACTGTTTGGCATTCTTGCCGGAAGCTTCAATGCAAATGTTTCAGAGTGTTTGGGTGTCAATCTGAGGACAGTGCAATCTGAGGAAATGTACCGAAAGTGATAAAAATCAGACATCCAGTCAACATCATGGTGTTTGGAGTGATCACTAGTGATGGTGACGTTATGCTTCCATTCATCTTCATACAGACTCAACATGGAGGCCTACATCAAGTGCCTGGAGGCAGTAGTGCTGCCCTGGGTGAAGAGGGTGGCTGCTGGAAGACCCTATGTCTGGTAACAGGCCTCTGCACCATGCCACACAAGCAGAAGAATCCAGTCATGGCTGTCAGACAATTTCTGTGACCACATCACCCCTAACTCCCCAGACTGCAAGCCCCTTGGTTGTTATGTGTAGGGCACAGTTGAATGAGAGACCAACAAAACTCCTTGTAACACTAAAGATAAACTAAAGGCAAGGATTATGATAGCATTCACCAATTGAAACAAGGAGACTGTCCAGAAGAGTTGCAGGAGATTCCAAAGTCGTTTGGAGGCAGTGGTTGAAGCCAATGGCGATTTTATTGAATATATTTACTCTTCAGTATTTCAAGATATTCTTATGTATATTTGGCAAATATATGTGTTAAAATGAGATGTCCATGTTATCTTCAGTTTTGCATAATTTAGACAACAGTTTATTCACTGCACCCTGTATTTATATATATATATATATATATATATACATAC
>NC_068983.1:59095983-59097603 GCF_001194135.2 Octopus bimaculoides | reverse complement strand
ATATATATATATATATATATATATATACATACTTACACGAGGTAGTACTCAAAAGTAACTGGAAGTGTTCTGTGTGGGATGAGTTGGCAATCTATACAATTTTGCCAGGTACTAGCATACTCGTAGAGGTCTATTTTATTGTAACACGCTTAAAATGAACTGGCGCCTGGAACTAACATTGTGAGTGTATTGTGGAAACACTAAAAACACCTTTCATTTTATGCCACCTGCCAAGAAATATATTTGGTAAAACATCTATTATATCAGGTATAAGCATTAGATGTTGATGCAGTTGGTGCAGGAGCAGTTGGTGCAGGAGAACTGTGTTGTCTCTTACGACCTTGAGCAACTAATTGTTCATCTTCATCAGTAGAACTGGCATCACTCGTATTTGCTACATAATTTTTATCCAAAGCATCTGAGTATTCACTCTCTGACTCTAAGATATTATCTTCCAATAGTTCATTTTCCACGAGTTCATAAACAAAACATTATACAATGAAGAGACATAGTCAACTAATGAATAACATACCTTCAAAACAAACCAATCTGAGCATTTTGCATTGCCACAAGATAAATCGTATCACATCATTGTAGTGTCATTACATGTATTATGTACCTATATATCACCACACAAAATATTTCAGCTTTCTGATTTGAGAAAATTAATAAAAATCCTTTTGGCAAATAGAAACAGATCATATCGATATCCTGTGGCAAGTAACTTGCTAAGAAAGACGAGCTTTCATTCTAACCAAAATCTTGTAAGTGGATTTTGGAAACCAAAACTGAAAGAAGCCCTTTGTGTGTGTATATATATATATATATATATATATATATATGGGCAAAAGAAAAAACGATTTTTTATGCCAATATGCTGAAAAATAGACCTTGGATCACACAATATTTTTCACTATAATTACACAGCGTATTGAAATGGGGAAAGCAAACTAACAAAAATTTTTAAAAATTCCGTTATACCCGAATTGGACTCATTTTTGGATGATAGTATATGTATAGCTTGCTTACCAACCACATGGTTCTGGGTTCAGTCCCACTGCATGACACCTTGGGTAAGTGTCTTCTACAATAGCCTCAGGCCAACCAAAGCCCTGTGAGTGGATTTGGTAAACGGAAACTGAAAGAAGCCTGTCGTATATATGTGTGTGTGTCTTTGTGTCTATGTTTGCTCCCCCCACCATCGCTAAACAACTAATGTTGGTGTGTTTACACCCATGTAACTTAGCAGTTCGGCAAAAGAGACCGATAGAATAAGTACTAAGGTCGATTTCTTCGACTAAAAAAAACATTTAAGGCAGTGCTCCAGCATGGCCACAGTCAAATGACCGAAACAAGTAAAAGAATACATATATATATATATCCGTATTTTGAGCAATTCACGATAAGATATGCCTTTGATAAAACAGCTGTTCCTGCAAAGTAAATTAAATAAAATTAATATATATGTATATAATATATAACTAATTAAAAGGGTGGCTCATTAGCAAATAGAACCTAAAGGCAAAATCAATGGAAGTCATTATCTTTTCTTAGCATTTTCATGACCTATACATACATATATATATATGTATATATATATATATATATATATATATATAT
>NC_068983.1:59094504-59095325 GCF_001194135.2 Octopus bimaculoides | reverse complement strand
TAGTCGAGCAAATCGACCCCAGGACTTATTCTTTGTAAGCCTAGTACTTATTCTATCAGTCTCTTTTGCTGAACCGCTAAGTTATGGGGACGTAAACACACCAGCATCGGTTGTCAAGCGATGTTGGGGGGACAAACACAAACATACATATATACGACAGGCTTCTTTCAGTTTCCATCTACCAAATCTACTCACAAGGCTTTGGTCGACCCGAGGCTATAGTAGAAGACACTTGCCCAGGGTGCCACGCAGTGGGACTGAACCCGGAACCATTTGGTTGGTAAGCAAGCTACTTACCACACAGCCACTCCTGCACCTATATATACAGTGATTTTTTCTTCTTTTTTTTTTCCTTTTCTCCCATTTCAGTTTTAAGCAGCTATGCACACTAGAACTGCCTAATTGCAGCAAGACAGATTGAGCCAACCAGTGTGATATAAGTTTCGGAGCTACGGACACAGAACAGCACCTGTGCTAGCTTATTAACCTTCCGACATTTGTCCAACAGTCTGATACTCTAATCATTCGACTTGCTGAAGCCTTCTCTGTCTTTCTCTTTCTCACTACAGAAACATGTACACATACATCTGCTTTATATTGATTGCTTATTCTCTGTTTATTTCTGTGGCAATCAGCATATATTGTGATATATCTACTTCATTCCATTCCGCATGAAAACTTAATATGCTAACACAGCAAGGGACACACCCACCACTCACAAACATACACTTTTCTACAAAACCAATTACACACACATGAATAAATATATATATGTGTATATATATATATATATATATATATATATATATATATATATATAT
>NC_068983.1:59085490-59091163 GCF_001194135.2 Octopus bimaculoides | reverse complement strand
CTTCAGCTGCACGAAAATGCAGAAAATTACATTATTCTACTGTAATTTTCTGCATTTTCGTGCAACTGAAGATTGCTCTTCATATCGCATTTAATGTAATGCTCGCATTACTTAAATAAATTGGAGTAGCATGAAACATGCGTACTGCAATCACCTTTGAAATCCGTGTTGCTTCTTTTTTGATTTTTTGATCACCTATCCTTTTGGAATATGATATTCGGGTGCCTACGCATAAGTACCATATTCAACCTTGAAAGTATATATATATATATATATATATATATATATATACAAGAATTCTATAATTATAAACATAATTATAGAAATCATGCCAAAATGGATAACTGGAGCCCGGTGCTCCTGTCAATCCAACCCATGCCAGGATGGGAAACATATGTTAAATGATGATGATGATGACTTGGTAAACTGCAGTGAAGAAAGCCTTTACTTGTTGAAATATGTCCTAAACATATATGAGCTGATCTGTATATTTGTGTGTGTGTATATAAATATATATGTGTATGTGTGCATGTGTGTGTGTGTCTGTTTTCCTCCCCATCAGTTGACAACTGGTATTCACTTGTTTACATCTTCATAACTTAGCAGTCTGGCAAAAGAAACTGATAAAATGAATAAATACCAGATTTCAAAAAAATCAAGTACTGAGATTGATTTGCTTAACTCCATCATGGCCACAGTCCAATAACTGAAGCAAGTAAAAGATAAAAAGAGATATACTGTCAGTAATTGACTGGTATTTTGCGCTGCTAAATGTTATGGCTAGCAATTTCTGGAAGAGAAATTGAATTATCATGTAATTTCTATTCATGAATTGTATCTCACTTGCTTTACCTTTCATTCATCTAACTGATTCCATTTGTTGTACAATCAGTTATTTGGCATGTTAGATAGAAACGGGCCATATAGTTAATCTCTATATAATAATAGCCAATGTGAATGTTGGTTGGTTGATTTGTCTAGTCACGCTTTACATGGTACAGAGAGAGGGGGAGAAAAAGTAAAAGAGAGATGCTGAGAGTTAACATAAGTTAAAGTCAAGAGAGGGATCCTGGAATTAACAAGCAGTAGTAGGGGGATGGTAAAGACGGCAGAAGTTATGTGGTCAATGAAAACCAAATACATGATACATGATTACACACACAATCTTCTGTCCATGGCACACATGCATAGAGACAACTGCAATTTAAGTAGAAGGACAAACTCGACAAACAGTTAGTGGCAGAAGATAAAGAATCAGTAATTTTACATAGGTTTGTGAATTTGTGTGTGTGTGTGTGTGTTTACAACGTGTTCAAGGTAACTTTAGCGATTATTTTATGTCTCCTTTCTTCCAGGTACAGCTTATTATATTGGTGAACAGTTAATGGTATTGGACACCATGAAGTTGTTGTGAAAAAGTTAGCTGACATGGAGAACTGGAAACCATCTGAATATTGGAAAAGAGCTACTTGTGTCATATGATCTGTACTGGGTGTATCAAAATACCAACATAATGACAGCTGCTCAATGCTTTGTGAATACTGTAAAGTCTGCATGACATGATATGGACATCATGAAGGCGAAGTTCCTGCAAACTGTAACAGACTTTGGGTGTTTCTCCAATGAGGGTGACATCATGCTGCCCCACATCTCTGTATGTGTCCAAGATCAAGGAAGTGTTCAAAGATCTTCCCAGAGAAACTGAGGAATGGATGAGCCTTACTCCAAAGCTGTCTTGAGCTGAAGGTGGTTACTTTGAGAAAAAGTGTTATCTCACAACCATAATCTTGTGGATATTTTATTGAATCTTTTAAAAATAGTTATATTTTTGGATTGAGTATTGTGCTTTCTTTATCTTTTCTGCAAATGGTCAAATTTAGCCTGAACAACCTAAATGCATGTATACGTATATTTATCGTTAATGAAGTTTGTTTATCCATGGTGGAAAAAGCATGCCTCCGAAGTTACCTGTCATATGATTGGTAACATTCTAGTGAAGAATGATTTTTATTTTCTGCATAGATTAACCATATTAATTAAATGAATAATCAGAATAGCTATTTTGTTTAGTTTACATTTTCATTTATCATCAATTGAATCATGTAAACTCCCAAAATTTTTACCAAAAAAAAAAAAAATAATAATAATAAATTAATGATAATAAAAAATAAAATAAAATAAAACAAAATAAAATGCAATAAATAAAAAAATACCTTTCACTTTGTAATAAATCACTATTTTTTTAAAGTTATACTCAGAGATATTAATACAAATTATTCAAATTATTGAACTTGTAGAAGCATTTATATTTTTAAAATATTGATTAAATTAATGTCAGAAATTTGAACAGTTGGGTGGGTGGTGGGAATCACTTTTTTGATTCATCTGTGACTATAAAACTTTTTAACTCTTTTAAACAAAGACAGAACCAATGTTAGTTATCAAATAACAACATACCTCACTCCTCACTTTACTTGCACACACATTAGACATATTGGAGTTAGATTTCAACAGTGAAGAAATATATTCAAAGTAGTTTATGTAAATATATGTAACATTTATGGAAACTAATATCTTTGTATATTTATATATGGCTTACACAGTACAAAGTAAAATATTTCTCACTTTATTGCTATAAAATCGTGTCGTTATATTTCGATATATTATTAAATTAAAATCACATTTGTGAAGAGAAGCGAAAAATGTTAACCTTTATTTTTATGTTTGATGTAGGTACATGGAAACTATTTTATGCATTATACTTGACTTTAAGCCGTTAGCAACCAATATAATTAAATTAGACAGGCTGTTAAATTTGGTACAGGTTTTTAATTTAATAAACAATAATTTAGCACAATTTCAACCATTGAAACATGATTCTGTTTTTCTTAAATTCACATATCAGAAATTAGGTTATGTTTGCTATTTTTGAGAAAATAATGTTTTTTTTTTTCACAGGTGATATTAAAGGTGTAGTGAGAATTTTAATCCAAATTTAGTTTTCTTGCTCAGTCTGAATCTTATTTTATTTGTGAAAGTGAGATTTGTCAACTCAGTAATAATAAATGTTGTTAGTGATGATCATTAAAATATCCTAATTATATTTCTGAATGGATTTATTGAAGAGAAAATTATTTCGACAATCCAATTAAATGGTCCCTTCTGGTCAAGTAGATGCATATCACAGAAGTAGCCAATTAAATGCCTTGTAATAATATATATGTGTGTGTGTGTGTGTATGTTTAGAGTGGGTTTATTAGAATAAAGATACAAAAGTTTTTCTAAGATGCTATACAATGGGATTGAACCAGTGAACTTACCATTGTGAAGTAAACTTCTTACTCATTCAACCATATTGCACAGACATAGTAGTAAGCAATGCAAAATACATTCAAACACTGACAGTATGCACAGACAAAATTTATATTTTGTTTTTATTGTTTAAATTGGTGTAAGCATGACTGTGTAGTTAAGAAGTTTGACTCCCAATCATGAGGGCTTGGGTTCTGTCCCACTCTGTAGCATCTTAGGCAAGTGGCTTCTATACACACAAGCCAACCAAAGCTTTGTGAGTGAATTTGGTTGATGGAAACTGAAAGAACCCTGTTGTGTGTATGTTTGACTTGACATCACATGATGGTTGTAAATGAGCATCGCCATGACATGAGATGTTTGCTATCAGTTTTGTTTAGAAACAGATGAGAGAAAGAGATAGGCAGAAAGTGGTGGTGTGTGTTGATATTGAAAAGTATTCTTTTATTGAACTAATTTTTTTATAGTGACCATCACTTAACCCTTTCGTTACTAACCTGGCTGAAACCGGCTCTGGCTCTGCGGTACAAATGTTTTGTTTTCATAAGTTTTGAATTAAAATCTTCCACCAAATCTTAGTCACAATTTATGTTCCTAAAAGTAGCTTAATGATAAAACTAGCTTAATGATAAAACTAAGTTATTTTGCTAAATTCTTTGTTATATTTAAAATTAATTGAAAGAAAGACAGAGCATCTCAACAGAAATACAGTAACAAAAAGGTTAATACATAAGAGCAATTATTTCTCATCTGCTCACTTAAAATATTGATATTTGTTTATAAGGGTTAATTTAGCCTAAACTCTGGATTTACAAAAAACATGGTGGCAAGCTGCCTGAGAAAAGATGTGTATATATAGTGCATGGAGAGGAACAGCAAGAAGATATAATAAAATGAGGAAAAAGACAACACCGATGGAGATGTGAGAAAATGAATATAGACGAAGGGTCAAAAATATTTAATGAAAGCTAAACTACGAATGCTGTAAAAATGCAAATCCTCCTTTCTTTCTGAAATGGGTCCTCTTAATTTTTTCCATTCCATGGAATTTCCATGGGTCCTACTAGTATAGTATATTCTATTAATTGTGTCAGTCATTGGACAGTGGCCATACTGCAGCAGTGCTCTGAAGGGTTTTGCTGGTGATGTCAATGCCAATACTTATTTTTAATGTTCACATTTTCATGCTTGCTTGGACCAGATGAAGCTTATTGAGGCAGAACATTTTTGGGGTTGGATACCTTTATTGTTGCCAACCCTCATCTATTTTCAAGCAAAGTAATATTTCTCAATGGCCACACACATTTACAACAGTCACATGATGGCAAGACAAGGGGAGACAATCATACTCTTTCTCTCTGTCCCTGCCTATCTCTTTCACTCTCTGTCCCTCTCTCTCTTTTCACACACACACATGCAATAGGCTTCTTTCAGTTTCTGACAACCAAATCCACTCAGAGAGCTTTGATCAGCCAGGGGCTATAGTATAAAACGCTTGCCCAAGATGCCACCCAATACCACCAAACACCATACCAAATGGCTCTGAAATAATCCTCTTAACTACACTACCAGAGCTGTGCACCTACATCAATTTTCTTTAGACGTCTTCTTTTACATAAAATCATTATCAAAAAAATGCAGCAGAGTTTATTTGGTTTGTTTTTTTCCTTTCCTTAGTTTTTTATTTTTAATTATTTTTCTTTTTTTATACAGAAGACTTGCAAGTTGAATTGAATTGTAGTTGTATAAAATATCAATTAACTATAAATTGTATTGGACTGAATTACATTGAGACATAGTCGTCTCTCTCAACCAATCACAATCTATATTGCTATATTGAGTTAGTATAATTTAAAAAACAACAACACAAAGAAAAAAACATCTTACCGTTTTTTTTAAATGTTGGTCAAATTTTTTTAAATCTTAGATTTTGTAGTATGTTTATGTTAAAAAAACAACAGGGCATATTGGATTGCACTCCTATATACAATATGTCTGAAAAAAATAAGAATTAAATTAAAAAACAACAATATTGTTATATTTCAGTTGTGTTGTTCATAGCTTGAGGCTAGACGACTACATCCAAATTGTTCATTAATTTTTCCTCTGGAATATTTCAAACCATTTTATTGACTTCACAATGTTTTCTGCGACTCTTCACATATATTGCATTTATTGTCACTTTACATTAATGCAGGTGTGGCTGTGGTGAAAATGTCCACTTCCTAACCATGCAGTTTCAAGTTCAGTCCTCTTGTACAATACTGTGAGCAAGCGTTTTCTACTACAGGTCTAAGTTAAAAGCTTTCTGAGTGGACTTGATTGGCAAAATCCTCAAAACTCTATTATATATATATATAT
>NC_068983.1:59074688-59085430 GCF_001194135.2 Octopus bimaculoides | reverse complement strand
TATTGTCAGCTGACTGGACTGGAGCAATGTGAAATATATATAATATATATATATTATATATATATATCATCATCACCATCATCGTTTAATGTCTGTTTTCCATACTAGCATGGGTTGGATGGTTTGACTGAGGTCTGGAGAGCCAGTGGCTGCACCAGGCTCTAATCTGATCTGGCAATGTTTCTACAGCTGGATGCCCTTCCTAATGCCAACCACTCTGAGAGTGTAGTGGGTGCTTTTTACATGCCACCGGCATAGGAGCCAGTCAGGTGGGCCTGGCATCAGTCGCATTTGGATAGTGCTTTTTATGTGCCATCGGCACGGGGGCCAGTCAGGGGGTACTGGCATTGGATAGGTTTGGATGGTTCTTTTTATGTGCCACCAGCATGGGAGCCAGTCAGGGGGCACTGGCCACAGCTATGATATTGGTTTTACTTGACTCAAACAAGTCTTCTCAAGCATATCATATTGCCTGACACATCAAGGTTACTCTTAACTGGGCTGGACATGTATGGCTGCAATCTCACTTTAGTTGCTGGGTCTTCTCAATCACAGCATATCTCCAAAGGTCTCAGTTTACTGTCATTGCCTCTGTGAGGCCCAGTGTTCGATGGTCATGCTTCACCACCTCATCCCACGTCTTCCTGGGTTTACCTCTTCCACAGATTCCTTCCACTGTTAGGGAGTGGCACTTCTTCATGCAGCTGTCCCCATCCATACATAACACATGACCATAGCAGTGCACTCGTCTCTCTTGCACACCACATTTGATGCTTCTTATGCCCAACTTTTCTCTCAAGGTGCTTAGACTCTGTCTTGTATGCACTCTGACATTACACATCCAGTGGATCATACTAGCTTCATTTCTTTCAAGCCTACTCATAGGCTTGCAAATGGTTTGTCTTGTCAATAATGTATGATGATGGTGTGAAAGCATGTGGCTGAGTGGTTAGGGTATTCAGCTTGCAATCATAAGGCCATGAGTTCAATTCCTGGTGATTTGTTGCGCCCTTGAGCAAGACACTTTATTTCACATTGCTCCAGTCCAGTCCAGTCAGCTGACCAAAATGAGCTGTACCTGTAATTCACGGGGGCTAGCTTTGTCATACTCTGTCTCAGGTTGAATCTCTATGAGAACTATGTGAAGGGTGGATGTGTCTGTGGGGTACACAGCCACTTGCAAGTTCATTTCATGAGCAGGCTGTTCTGTTGATCAGATCAACTGGAACACTCATTATCATAACCGGTTGAGCGCCAGTATGACCATAGCGGTTTGGGAGGGGTAGTAGTAGTAACAGTAATGGTGATGGTAATAGTAGTGTAGTAGTAGTAGTTTGAGTAATAGTAGGGTTGTAGTGGTAATAATACTAAAGCAGTAGTTGTAGATTATTAGTAGTAGTTGCAGTAACACAATACTATGAGTTGCGGTGAGAGTAGAGGTAAAACAGAAGCAACAGCAACAAAAAAAAAAAGAACAAAATCAAGAAAAAGGAGAGGAGAAGAAAGAGGGTGGGGGGCAAGTTGGATTTCTAAGTAATCACCCACCTCAAATACCAAGGTACATAGTAATTGTACCATTCTCTTATCCATTGTCAGTGTCCGTCCTAAGAGAATAAAACTTTTTTCTTTTAGCTTTCTTTCCATTAGTTTTGAAATTTCTGAAAAGTGACCTTTGACGAAAATTCAATTTTATGGTTGTGTCGTACAATACATAGTTAGCGGCATCGCAGAAATGGTATTTTTTTCAATTGCAAAATGTAAACTTGTCTGCCATGGTATCAAACAATAACATTGATGGATTGATGGAACCTTCATCAGTTTTGATCACTCACATTCGGTTGTTCAATCCACTGAACTTACCAACTTCTTAAAGTATCATCTAAGTGGCTGAGTACACCACAGACATCTTTTATTTTCTTTAACTTGTGTTACTCATTGGACTATGGCCATGCTGGGGCACCCATGAAGGGTTTAGTCAGTGGTTCCCAAATTTTTTCAGGATGCTACCCCATTAGTTCTAAGGCCACTTTTCCAGTGCCCGCCCCCTCACTATCACAGAAGAAGACCGTTTTCCGCAGCAAATTCAAAACAATTTCATAAATAAAACTTAGCCGAATTAACTCATTATTTTTTTTTTTCACATCTCTTGCCTTGTTTCGGTCTCCCCATTATCACCCCCACCCCCTGGGAACCACTCGTTTTGTTGAACAAATAAACCTCACTACTTATTTTTAAACTCTGGTACTTATGCTATCAGTCTCTTTTGTTGAACTGCTAAGTTATAGGACTGCAAACAAATCAACACAAATTGTCAACTAGCTGGAGGGACAACCACAAGTATAAAAAAATATACATATGTGCGTGTGAGTATGTATTTAACTATATATGTGTGTGTGTGTTTGTATATATATATGTGTGTATGTATACATGTGTGCGTGTATATGTGTGTGTTTTTTTTTTTACTTGTTTTACTCATTTGACTGCAGTCATGCTGGAGCACTGCCTTTAGTCAAACAAATGAACTCCAGGACTTATTCTTTGTAAGCCTAGTACTTATTCTATTAGTCTCTTTCACTGAACTGCTAAGTTATGGGGACATAAACAAACCAACATCAGGCGTCAAGCAATGGTGGGGGACAAACACAGACACAAAAACATTTTAAGGTGTTCCCATTATTTTGTCCAACCCCTGTATATATACATGAGTGGCTTCTTTCAGTTTCCATCTACCAATTCCACTCGCAAAGGTTTTGGTCAGCCCAAGGCTATAGTCGAAGACACTTGCCCAAGGTGCTACACAGTGGAACTGAACCCAGAACCATGTGGTTGGGAAGCAACCACACAGTCACCACTGCACCTGCCTACTTTTCCTTTCCCTCCTGGCATCAGCCATCCTTGTTTCCAAGTGAAATATTATTTTCTTCTCAGCCAAACACATTTCCATGGAAGATTGGAAATGTATGATAGGTGCAAGAATGGCTGTGAGGTAATAAATTTGCTTCCCAACCACATGGTTCCTGATTCAGTCCCACTGGCTTGTTGGGCAAGTTTCTTCTACTATAGCCCCAGGCCAACCAAGGCCTTCTTAATGAATTTGGTAGGCAAAACCTGAAAGAAGCCCATCGTATGTGCATGTGTGTGTGTGTGCGTTTTTCTCCCACTACTGCTTGCCAATTGGTGGTTGGTTCGTTTATGTTCCCTGCAACTTAGCAAAAAGTAACCAATAGAACAAGTACCAGGCTTTTGAGAAAAAAGTTAATTTGTTCAATTGAAAATTCTTCAAGGTGGTACCCCAGCGTAGCTGCAGTTTAATGACTGAAACAAGAAAAAAAACAACAAACAAAAGATACCACTTGTATGACAGGGACACTCATTTACAATTATCACCCAATGTCAAGAAATTGTGACACATATACAATGGTCTTCTTTCAGTTTTCATTTACCAAATCCATTCACAAGGCTTAGATTGGCACAAGACTATGATAGAAGACACCTGACCAAGGTGCTGCGCAGTGGAACTGAACCCAATACACAAATGTGAAGTTGAAGCTCTCACAACTGCACTATAAAATTAATTAAAGTGCTTTTTTTTCCTTTTTGTTTGTTTGAACTTCTCATATGAAAGTAATATGAATAAATTTCAGCTTTTATCATTCTGCCTTACTCTAAATGTGTTATACACACAAAGTTTTTTTAAGTAGTGACTGAAATGGGTTATAAGACTTAATAATAAAATTAAGTCACCTTTTAGTAGATTAGCGTGAAAAAATATCTAAAAAGAAATGAAAGCAAAAAATGGCAAATAGAAAATGGTAAAAGAAGAATCAGACAGAATTAAAGAAGACATGAGTCTGGAAGGACATGTTGGAACCATGTTTAGGTGTCTAAGTGTTTAAAATTCACTCAGTGACTTTAAATAAACATTATTAAAGTTGATTTGAGTACCTGATTAAATTGATAAAATGAAAGCAATAAGAATTGAAATGGCATTGTAACAGGTAGGACTAACACTAGAAAATTGAAGAACTGGAAATGGTATTTCTGAGTTTTGTTCATTCTTTTCATATATACAGATTTTCAGTTTACAATGCAAATTATTTTTTATTTCTTTATTTTCTTTGCTAAATGAAAATCCCAAGATTTTTAAATGGAAGGCAAATAAATACACACACACACACACACACAAAAAACCCAGCAAATACAAAAGGCAAAACAACACACACATATATACACATAGATATATAAACACATGACAAAGAAAAATACGCATACACAAAAAATATATACATACATATGTACACACAAACTGAACAATAGAACTGTTCAATTATGCACAAACTATTATTTTCTTTGATAAAGAAATAATTCAAAAATAGAATATAAATAATTGCAATAAATACCTTAATATTTCTTGCTTACTAATATTATGTTGTCTGTTTTTTTTTGTCTCAGCTTTGTGTTTGTTATATTTTCTACTTTTCATGTGAATATGTGTAAAGCAGATATTGTATTGTGAAGAAAGAATCAAGATGAAGCAAAAAAAAAAATAATAAATAAATAAAATCAAATAAATAACGACTTCATACAACTAACATTACAGATATACACAGACACTCAGCCAAACGGACAGACGAACAGACAGAAGCACACACATATATATTTTTATTTCTAAGTGAAGTAAACAAGCAAAAAAAAATAAAAAATAAAAAAATTTCAAAAATAAGTAAATGATAAAATGGTCGAATAAGAATGAAACAACTACAACATCAAAAATATTATATATAACAAGATAGAAATGAATGTAATATATAAGAATGAGTTAAATTAAATTTTCTGTCATTGTATGTCCGTCTATATGGGACAGAACAAGATGTACACACACACACACACACACACACACACACACATGCATATAAATACACACTTTAATATATATATTAACATGTGTATATATTAATGTGTGTGTATATATATATATATATATATATATATATATGCACAAAGGGAAAGAAGGTGAACACATTCAACAATATCAAATTAAAACCTACGATTCTGAAGAAATGGTATAAGAGATTTAAACTTCGTCAAATCTATAGAATCCATGTAAGCTTCTTAAAAATGTCATTTATGAAGCTGTATAAAGATCTGGGCAGTAGTAGGATTAATTTTGTTTTCAATTTTTATTTCACATTTATTAATTTTTTTGCTTGGATAGTTATTCCTTACTAAAGAGTGCTTGGCAGTTTTTATACTATATATATATTTTTTTTTTTTTACTTCCATTGGTAAGAAAAAGATTACATGTAAACAAATATAAATTTGAAGAAAGCCTCCTTTAAAAAAAAGCATTAGATAAATAAAAGTAGAAGATGAAGAAATAGAATATTTGGAAGTAAAATTGAAAAAGAGTTGTGGGTAGAGGAAAATGGGGGAGGAGCAGGAAATGAAAGGAAAAAATGCAAAAATATTGAATAAATAAAAGCAAAAAACAAAGAAAATTTCGGAACAAAATCAACAAAAGAAATTTGATAAAAAATAAAACAAGAAAATAAATAGATAAAAAGTGCTCTCGGAAAGAAAACAAAAAAGAAAAAGAATAGAACAACAACAACAGCAATAACAACATGAAATTGTGAAACCTTTACATGACGTGATGGCCAAACACCTCCATCTCTTCTCTTTTCTTTCTTCAAGCCACTGTACTCCTTCATTAAATTCTGTCGATCCGTGTGTGAAAGGAATTTAGAAAACTAGAATTCAATATTTTCAATAGAAGATGAATACATAGCAATGATTTCTCTCTATATAAGAAACAAATGAAATTTCTAATAGAGATCCAATTATGGTGCTAAAACTCTGCTGGCTTTTACTTCTTGCTTGTTGTTTTTATTGTGGGGTGTTGTTTTTTTCTTTTTGATATTTTTTTTCTAACTTTCTTGCATATAAATAATAAATCTTTTGTTTCAGCCTCAGCTCTTGAGTAAATCAGTCATTCATTCATTTATTTATGCTGTCATTCTATTATTATTATTATTATTATTATTATTGTTATTATTATTATTATTATTTGTTGCTCCCATGAAAAAAATTCTGAAAAAGGAAAAAAAAAAAAAAATAAAATCCAAAATTATGTTTTCACCCATCGCTAGTTGCTACAGAGTCAAGGTCTATAAGATTTTCTATTTGACTTACCTCTACATTAGAAAAAGGAAAAACATAAAAAGGTGGAAGGAAAGAGAAATGGTTAGATTAGGACGATATATATCTTATCTCTCATATACTTGTGTGGTAAATGGAGTTAGTTGCTTGACTGATTATATTTGGAGATATGTAACAATAGGTGATCAGTCTGACAGAACAATTCTCAACAATTCCAATATACCTATTCTTGGCATCTATTTGAACTGTCCAGCCAACAACAAAACACTTACATGGATGCTCAACCTGCAAAAATAGCAGTCACATTTTCTTTAAATCATATTCAATTTGGCTACCATATCTTTGTTGAAATAGCCTGCCTTTTGTTTCCAATTAATTTTGATAATAATGAAGAATTTAGTAAAATTAACATTGCCATTATAAAGGTGGTGTTTGGAACAAATTATCATGGAATTTTTAGGCTTATATGTATGTATATCTCTTCTATTTTTTTAATTATTATAAATCTTCCACTGAGGAGGGAGCTGGTTTCAAACAAAGATACAAAACTCTATTTTTGGGATGTTCACATTTGGAACATGAGAAAAATCTTGCATATTTTTACTGTTCTACTTATAGATTCCACTTGTAATGTACGAATTAGCCAGTCGATTTCTCTTTCTGAAAATCCTAGTTTATCCAGATTCTCATTTAAGCATTTACTAACAAAACCTAGTGCTACAATTATTATCAATTATTATTGGTATGAATATGAATTCATAGCCTGGATATAGAAGCTGGAGATTGTGAAGATATCCTCTTTTTCTTTGATTTTTCAAAGAGATATTTATATGTGCAGGGCAGCTGACCTCTATGATGGTACATGTCTTTGACCTCTGTCCCAAACAACAATATCTGGCCTGTTATGTTTACATTTGACAGAAGTATTGATGTGAATATTCCTCCAGTATGTATGTATGTACATATGTATGTGTGTATGTATGTATCTGTCTATCTCTCTATCTGTGTGTTTATCTACATGTGAGTTTATCATCTATCTATCTATCTACACACATACACACAATTCTATTTATTTTGGCATGAAATCCTGTCATTAGTTTTGCAAAATCCAGAAGTCCTATGCTTTGGTTCTTTAACAGCAAAACACCCCCTCTATGTAACCTTCCTGTAATTTCTCTGCTGATGAAAGGTCTAAGATGGAAGTATCTACAATGCTGATAAATAGCAGGATTTAATCACAATATATTTTCAGCTGAAATAGGGTTGGAATTTGGCCAAAGGTAATGCTGCGGTATAACTGAATGTGAGGAAACCACAGGTTCAGTTATGTATCAAACGAAAGACATTAACACCAGTGGTAGCTACATCTTGTACTCAGGGTATACCATTAATACCTAGGTATTATTGAAAATGCATCATGAAGAAAATAAGATACTTTGATCAGAGATAAAGGGACAAAGGAATACTGTAACAGAATTTTAAAAGTATGACATTTACAGATTTTCTCTTCAAGCAAGGCAGTATCCCATGCCATATTTACATTTGCTGTAGTGGCACCACTGTTTTTTTTGTTTTTTTTTTATACTTAACTAGTCTTTAGCAGAAATCTCCTCCATTGATAATGCAATGTTCCTGATCTTGATATCAAGTGGAAACTTCCACAAAATTAGAGATATTGACAATCTCTACCTCAGAACAGATTACATGGGAAGAGGTTTTTAAGATCAATGTGAATAGCATCAGAGTGCCAGATAGTTCCATTAAAATGCCATCATTTGCTAAACAAAAATGGTTATAAGAAACACATCAACCAAGTACTCAACAATCATGGGGAGTAGCACTCCTAATATCAACAAAATGTTATGCATGCATAGCTGAGTAGTTTAACAGTTTGCT
Organism: Octopus bimaculoides; assembly: GCF_001194135.2. Lineage (NCBI taxonomy): Eukaryota > Metazoa > Mollusca > Cephalopoda > Octopoda > Octopodidae > Octopus > Octopus bimaculoides. The sequence continues at coordinate 59,077,375 of NC_068983.1, read as the reverse complement.
TCCCAATCACATGGCTTTGAGTTCAGTTCCATTATGTGGCACCTTCAACAAAAGTGTTTTAGTAAAGTTCAAGTTAACCACAGGTTTTGTGAATGGATTTGGTAGATGAAAACTGAAGGACACACAACATGTGTGTGTGTGTGTGTATATATATATATATATATATATATATATATATATATATACTGAGTCACCTGGGACTCACAGGTGAAAACGATTTGATGGCTTGTACCATGCTTTCACAAAATGCTTCAGGTGCCAACAGATATGGACATCTTGTATAATTCTAGCCATGATTCAATAAAACATTGAGACGATTGCTGGAGGGGAGAAGGCTTTTTCCAATGCTAGGCTGGTATTCATTTTCAGACAAGAAGACTGGAACAACTTGCTCAAGGACACAGCATGTTGCCCAGTCTATGAATTACCCCAACAACCTTATTATTGTGAACCAAACATCCTAACCATTAAACGAAATCTCATTGTTTAATGTTTAACACGACTTAGGTACTTTTAAATATGACTTAATCTGTTGCTAGCATTATCCCCCTGTGGTGGTGGTGGCTGGGGGGAGATATGCTGCAAATTATAAATTATATTTCTTAATCTCATTCTGCTGTCAACTATCTTACAAACGATGCAAATATCAAGGGTACCAAGTGTCTTCCTTGACTAAGTCATCAAAATATCATCCATAGAAAGAACTGCTTTCACACAAATAAGCAACAAAATTTTCCTGTTATGTATATTCATGCATTCCCAAAAACTTAATTTTAGTTATTCAATGAGGCTATATTATTAATCATGATCATGATGATCATCGTCGTCATAGTTTTAATGTTCACTTCTCCATGCTTGCATGGATCAGTTAGAATTTGTTGAGGCAATTTTTTTTTTTTAAATAGCCAGATGTTCTTCCAGTCACCAACCCTCATCTGTTTTCAAGCAAGGCAATATTTTCCCATGGGTAGACACGTTTCCCATGGAGGAATGAAAATGAATGACTATGCTTATCTGAGGGTGACACTCTTTTACAACAACTATTATTGTGTGTTGTCAAAACAAGGGAACACATACCTTTATGCATGCATATAAACACACACAAGTATACGATAGGCTTCTTTCCATTTCCCTTCACTAAATCTTCTCACAAAGGTTTGTTTGGCCCTAGGCCATGGCAAAAAACGCCATATTTCTAATGGGAAAACTGTCAATATATTTTCAAATTATTCAAAATTGTGGTTGAATTTCATGAAATATCCATAACTTTGTGTGTATGTGCATACACACACACAGATGGAGATGGTATTCATCTACTGGAATCTCACATCATTTATGCTATAATGAGATTTTGATGAACATTTTAATTCAGATATGGATAGTCTCAGGTGGTTATATATTAAAAGGGTTATCTCACACATTCTAAGAGATTCTGTTGACAACATCTCAGTATTTGTGCACACAGAGTGAAAATAAGAAAGGAACAGAGAGAGAGGGAGACTTCACTAATTCCCTGATCCCCGCTTGATGTAACGATGGAAAAATTTGAGGCCTGTTCACACCTACCCCACCTCCAACTACTACTCATACATTTTTACTCTTCTTTCCATCATTCTGCCAGCATAATGTTGACATCTGATAAACACCTTTATGTAAATTCCTCTACAGTTTCCTTTAACTCCTTCTCCCTCATTGATACTGTTCTTTTACGCTCACTAGCCTTAATATCTCTCACTCCCCCTCTCACACATGAACACCTCCCTCTATACTCTTAAATGCCACTCTCCCTCCCTCTCTCAGGACACTCATTACTAACATCTCTCGTATCTTTTTACTTCCGATTATTTCCACAACTGTCTCTCTCAATCACTTTATTTTTTGCCAGCAAACATTTACCTTTCATTAATCTCTGTCTGTCTGTCTCTCTTTCTTTCAGTCATTATTTTTCCATATTGTCACCCCTTCACTCTGCTTCCCAGTCATACATATGCTCCTTCGCCATCCCATTCTAATTCATTATCTACCTCCTCTTTCATACTATCATCCTGCACACATTCACCCAATCCTTTATAGATATGCCTCTTACTCTGTCTCACTCTACTTCATCTTCTGCAATCACCTTCTTCTCTGCCCCTCACTCTTGACCACATTACATGGGGAAAACAGTCACACTATCAAACAATGAAGGTTTTTTTGTCTCACAGGATATGAGGTAACCTCACTAATGTTGGTGCCATATACTATGCACCAAAATACTTTATAAACAGGTTCAAAGACAAACGGAGAAAATCTAAAGCCAAGTGGACTGTTTGATAATTATTTGCTGAGGACATGAGAACCTCCTTAATGCTGGTGCCACAGTAACATGCACCAAACAAAGTAAAGTGGTTATGAAACAAATGGAGAAAATTTAGGGTTCAGAGGATCCTTTGGGATTTACTTATTGAGCCCATGACAGCCTCACTGATGCTGGTACCACAATATAGTGCATCTCATACACTCTGTAAAGTAGAAAGTATGTGATAGGCTAGGGCATCCAACTGTAGAAGTTAACACAAAAAACGAAGAAAAACTATGTGAGGTTAAACTCTGCAAGGAACTGACAGCCACCATATATATGTGTATGTATGTGTGTGCATACATTTATACATATATTATACACACACACACACACACACACACACACA
>NC_068983.1:59062746-59070246 GCF_001194135.2 Octopus bimaculoides | reverse complement strand
TAAACGACAACGGCGATGATGATGATTTAATAACCACTGTCTTTGTCTTTTGTGCATTTTAAACCTTTTGTGTAGCATGCCCTTTCAGAACATCAACAATTTCTTGTTATTTCTCATATCTGTCTGCCTGTAATATTGCATCCTCTTATCTTATATGGTCTCTGTTCATACCATTGTTTGCAAGTCCTTTGATCTCAATTGTTTCCCTGGATATATACACAGGTAGATATTAAATACTATGGTGATAACACACATCCCTGTCTTACACCTCTTTTCATCTCTGCTTGTTCTGTCAATTCCTAGTGTATTCTGATGGTTTCCTATATATGTCTGTTGGTAACTGAATGATGGGGGAAAGGAAAAAAATTAGGTATTTTAAGTATCCCTTTTTTTTTTCCAGTAATGGAGTCCAGATAAAAATCTGGTTTCAGATGATTTGGAAACTGAAAAGAAGAGAATCTTCTATGAATACATGAATTTATCTGACTAAAACAAGATAAACAGGCAGAAAGAAAAGGAAGAGGTGTAGGGGGAAAATGTGATGGGTTTGCCATGTGTGAAGAAAGATTATGTGAGTATGTGGGAGAGAGAGAGAGAGAGAGAGAGAGAGATTATGTACATAGAGCGAATGAAAAAAAACAACAAAACAAAACATATATGAATGCAACAACAATAACAATAATGGAGACACTTCCCTATTTAACATAAAATAAAAAAAAAGATAGAGGACTCTAAAGAAAGACAGATTTGAAACAAAAGACTGTAATGTTCTCTGTAGTTTATTTAAGCAGTTTAATGAAAAGAGACATTTGCAATTAAGATTTCGTTGGAGAAACAATATATTAGTGCTTAAAGACAGGGCAAACTGCAGTAGTAGCAGTAAAAACAACAACAACGACAAAACAATAATGTAACAATGACAATGATAATGGTTAAAATAACAGTCTTATTTAATTAGTTTTTTTTTGTTTTTGTTTTTTTTTGTATTATCTCTTATATATTTTGTTGTTATAATTTTTCTCTATTTTGTTTATAAATTGGAGATTCAGTATTTGAAACACCACAAAAGACATATTTTGCCGAATTTTGGTAGCCTGTTTTTTTGTTGGTATGTTTTTGTTTGTAGATTTATTTGGAAAAAAAAATTCTTTTATGGCCAAAAAATGCTTTCATCTTCCTGTTATTTTTCATGAAACAAAATTTCTTTAAAAATAGGAAAACAGAAAAAGAAATCAAAGAACTTGACAGTGTGTGTTTATATATCTGTGTGTATGTGCGTGTGTGTGTATATATATATATATATATATATATATATATACTCACACACATACACACAATAAAGATGTGTCAAAAACTTTCTTTGTCTTCTTATTCAGATTATATATATATACACTATATATACATTAAACACTCACATATAATATTATAAACTATCATTACCGTCTATTTTTCATGCTGGCATTGGTAGGATCGCTTGGTGGGATTTAACATGTTGAAGGACCATATCTTGCTCCAATGTCTCATTCTTGGTATGGTTTCCATGGCATGATATACTTCCTAACACCAACCAATTCACAGAGTGTACTGCATACATTTTTCCATGGCACCATCATTATAGAAGTTGGGTTCCTTCTGACAAGACTAAAGAGCGCTCACAAGTTCTGTGTTGTTGCTGTTCAAATTGATTGCCAATCACAGGATGCTTCTTTTTTGCATCAGCTCTGTTGGGGGTTGTGGGTGATGTCATCTTGCAGCATGTGTTTGTCCTTCAACTCTTGTTTGAATCCACATGTAAGAGTTTGGCAATAAAGGGGACTGATAGAACTGTGTCCAGAAAATTTGCTGTAAGAAATTTCACTGTCTAGGAAAATACACCACAAGACAAATTCGCCATATGGAGAATGATAAGGTGTATTATAGCAGCATATTTTAAAATGGAAAAAAAAAGAAAAAATGCAAATGTTTATTCAATGCCAAACAATAAAAAAATGTGATGAGGTCATTTCTTACAGCAAAAATTCATGTAACCAGATACAATATATATCAGTCCTAAGGAGATGAGTTGGCAGAAATATTAGCACAATGGGTGAAATGCTTAGCGGTATTTCATCTGTCTTTACATTCTGAGTTCAAATTCTGCCAAGGTTGACTTTACCTTTCATCCTTTTGGGGTTGATAAATTAAGTACCAGTTGTGTACTGGGGTCGGTCTAATCGACTGGCCCCCTCCCCAAAAATGTTGGGCCTTGTGCCTAGAGTAGAAAAGAATATTAAGGTGGTGAGCTGGCAGAAACGTTAGCATGCCGGGCGAATTGCTTAGCGGTATTTTGTCTGTCTTTACATTCTGAGTTCAAATTTCGCCATGGTCGACTTTGCCTTACATCCTTTCGAGGTAGATATATTAAGTGCCAGTTGTGTACTGGGGACAATCTAATTGACTGGCCCCCTCCCCCAAAATTTCAGGCCTTATGCCTAGAGTAGAAAAGAAATGATGCTTTGTGGTATTTCTTCCAATTCTCTACATTCCGAGCTCGAATCCTGCCAAGGTCAACTTTGTTCTCTACCCTCCTTGGGTTGGTAAAATAAAGTACCAGTCAAGTACTGGGGGGGGGGGGGCAATGTTATCAGCTAGCTGCCTTTCCTCATAAACTGCAGCCTGCTACAAAAATCGGAAAGGTTTAAGAGTAGTATGAATGTCTAGGAATTTAAGAAAATAAATTATCAAAATAATTGACTGATTTTTAAATGACTTGACAGTTTGGATATTTATATGCATTATCGCTGGTTTTCAAATGAAATGGTGGAAGTGCTGAACAGTTATTTAAAATTTAACCCTTTAACATTTAAATTGACCATATCTGCTCAAAATATTCTGTCTGTTTTATGTTTGAACTGGCCAGATCTGACCTCTGGCACCTTACAGTCCCATTCTAAAGATATACAGTCACTTCTTTGAAATCTTAAAGCTTATGAGATAATGCTTAATTGATTCAAACAATGTGAATAAATAAGCATTACATTTGACAGATAAATCTGAATGCTGAAGGGTTAAAGAAGTGGAAAAATATCTGTGGCAAATGTTTCGATTGGAATTTGAGAAAAATTAGTAGACTGACCACTACTAAGCATATATATATGTTAGCAGAACAGAATTCTTTCTAGTTATAAGTTCTTCAGCTTAATAAAAGTTTCTGGTTTAGACTCAAGGCCAACAAATTTGAGTAGGGGTTAATCAATCACACTGTCCCTAACTTTTGACAGGTAGTTTATTTTATTGACTCTGAAAGGATGGAAGGGCAAAACTGATCTTAGTGGGGTCGATCCTTTGTCATTCCTCACGACATATATACATAGCTCTCATGTGCATCAGAACAACCATCATTATATTACTCAACATATCCATTAAAATGCTCAGTCATGATGATGTGGCTGTTGTCCATTATCAAGGTCATCTGCAAACAGACCCTCATGAGCATTAAATACTATTCAGTAATCTTGGGGATGATTACAATGTAAACAAAGCTAGTGTGTACTTGCAGCCATAAATGTAACTGATATCCACACTTCATTAAACTATTGCATTAAAATCAATGTTTACCAAAATTGCTTATGAATTAAGATTCATTTATTCACACTGTCTTACAAAAACTTATGTGTTAATAGACAACATTCCCATTTGAGAATCTACCAACGAAAATACAATTCAGACAGCTGATACGTCTGTGTGGTTAAGAAGCTCACAACCACATGGTTTTAGGTTTGATCTATCTGTTTCTTTTGCTCATCTGTCAGTTCTCACATAAGCAAAAATGACTTATGTTTTTCTCTGATTATGTGTAATCTAAACTCAACACCTTTTGATACCAACTTGCCAGAGACCATCCATGTTCCATATGCAAACTTCCTGATTCCATCATTATCATCTGGTTGAGTTTGCTCAGACATTTTGCTCATTTTCAATACATCTTGGTCCTGCACCAGTTCAACGTCATCTTTGTTTCTAAATGTTTTTTTTCCAATGGGAAAGTGTTCAAAAGACCTGAATCAGTGAAAAAATTCTGATGGTGATTAGGAGTGGGGTGAGGCAGAGCTTCCCATGGCAAGGGAATGTAAACAAACCAACACCAGTTGTCAAGTGATGATGAGGACACAAACACAAATACGAAAACACTCACACACATATACGATGGGCGTCTTTCACTTTCTGTCTACCAAATCCACTCAAATGGCTTTGGTTGATAGGGGCAATGGAAGACACTGGCTCAAGGTGCCACACAGTGGGACTGAATCTGGAACCGTGTGGTTGGGAAGTAAACCTCCTACCTTACAGCCATATCTGCACCTGTGATTAAAATGTTGCGAGAAAGAATCACAAGACAAATTCTTCCAGCTAGGCCAACTGGTGGGAGACTTAGAGGTAGAGCAAGAGTGAGATGCTTGGATAATATCCATAATCTCTACTGAGCATGCTTAGGAACTGCCCAACAGGAAAGTTAATGATGGACACTTCTGATAGGGTCCTAGAAAAAACTCTACCCCGTCAACTGACTCTTTCTGGAATAATGGATGGAGAGTGGTAGAAATGCCGAAATATTTCAACATTTCATGATTTTAGAGGAAAATGTGTAGAGGAAGAATATTTGACCACCGGATGACCTGACACCTTATTTCTGCACATGTTCACATGTATTACATGGTATTTAGTAACTTTAGCAATGGTTGCTATGTAAATAATGCTATCACATAACCAGATTCATAAATATAACCGACAACTGGACATCATTAAACTATTGTATTCAAATCATTGTTTGCTGATATTTCTTGCAAATTAAGATTTGTCTTGTGGGGGATTAGGTGTAGATAAATGACATTTCAAATTGAGAATGTATCAATGAAAATCTAATTTAGAAAGCAGATATGGATGGTTATGTAGTTAAGATGTTTATTTTCGCAACCTTAGAATTCTGAGTTGATTTGATTTGACTGTTTGACATCTTTGAGCAACATCCTCTTCTATTTCTTTGACTTGGTTAATTTTGTGTGAAACTTGGTGAGCAGAAACTGTTGAAACCCTCTGCATGAGTGTGTGTGTGTGTATATAATGCCAGCATGGAAGGCAGACGTTAAATGATGATGATGATGATGATATATATATATACACACACATCTTCTCTTCTTATATCTTTTCATCTCTTCTCTCTTCCTATCTTCATTTATTTTGGCAATAAATGTGTTGGACTCTGAAGACAATAACATTCTAGTGGTCATTCATTGTGTTTTCAATCAATTAACTGAACCATAAATGCACCCAAAATGCATATTAGAAACAGCTGTAAGTCTTTAATGCCCGAATAAATGTATAAAGCCAATGATTTATGCCTTTCTTCTTATATATCATTTTGTTGAAACACGCCACATTAACTTGGTAATGCAATCTTGGATTTACAAAGTCGACTGGTGATGAATTTTGACTTTGGATCTTGCCTTTGGGTTACCTCGAGTTCAATACTGGTCACTAAACATTTTGTTAGCCTGGTGTATTTGTATCAGCAGAGAGCTTAAGAAGTATTTTGCCCAGGTTACTAATCCCTTATATATACACACACACAGATTTATATTTAGGATAATGCAGTCTCATGCTACTATGAGTATTGCCAGTGGGTGCATGAATGCGCAAGATCTTCAGGTCCATAAAGATCCTGTGCATGCCCAGGTGAAACTCAGAATAGTAAGAGACTGACTTGACCAAAATAAAGATATTATTAACCTCTACTTTGATATTGAAAATTCCTTTTTCTGATAGTTAACACTATCCAGATATGTGTGTGTCTGTGTGTGTGTGTGTGTGTGCTTGTGTGTAACTACATGTGGTTGTTGGTGATTTTTTCCCTCCGTCTTCCTTTTCATTTGGACTTTCCTGTCCCCTGTTTCTGAACAAGAGCCTTGCTCGAAATGTAGCACACCCTTTCTTTGTACCATGTCCTTGCATTGTTGCTTTTTTCTTTTTGTTTTTTGTCCCCATTCTTTAAAATTATATATATATATATATATATATATGTATATTGAGCACTGGGGTTGATGTAATCAACTTACCCCCTCCCCAAAATTGCTGGCCTTGTGCCAAAATTGAAAACTAATGTTTTGATGCGTATGTTTGAGAGTTAATTTTGGCAGAGTATGGTTTCGATAATATATTTTTCGTGTGGAATGATATGAAGCGCTTTTCTCTAGCATTTTCTAATTTTGGTGTGGAATGCAATGTTGTGCAATAGCTCCATGTTGTAAATGCATGCTGAGCCTACATGATGATATTGTACTGGTCTGCCCAACATAACAGTTACACTCCTGATATTTGCAGCATTTATTTTTACTGTCCAATTTATCGATGACGTTAACCATCCATTTGCTGTTTGTTCTTGGGCTTACATGTTTCTGGCATACAGTTAAGATTGGGTAAGATGTATTTTGTGTTGCATTTTAGGAGGATTTTTAATATGTTCACCTCTTCAATAGCTTTTTTTTATGCTTTTGGTTGTGGTAATGTCACTGTTAGAAGTGAACCGGTGAATGGCCTATTGGAAACTTGTAACCAATGACATCTATTGTTCACCAATTCTGATATATAAAAGAGCAAAAATGGAATAAATGGTCTAATAAAGGAAAATATTCCAAGCAAAAAATTACATTTATCTATATTGAAAGATGAAAGGTGTTTTATCTCATTTATTTATCAACAGAGTGAGTGAGTTCACCAGTTTAAATGTTTCGAGCTCATCTTTTGATGATTCTTTCTTTCAAACAAAATAACCGACTAGATATTGAGCTACGCTGACAGCTCATAATTATTCTCTTCAAATGTACATTACATAGATATTGTGTTCAAATGTACATTAAACAGATAAATATTCCAGTCACATATACGTTATTACATAGATATTCTGTTCAAATGTACATTACATATATTGTATTGGTTCATATATTATATAGTTATTCTATTTAAATTTATATTACATACCTATTCAGTACTGATATACAGAACGTAAATATTGTGTTCACGTATATATCACACAGTTATTCAGCTCAATTGTACATTGCATAAATATTCTGTTTTAATGTACATTACGTTTATAATGTGTTGAAGTATAAATTACATAGTCATTCTATTTAAATATACATAGCATATTGTTTTGAAAAGCACATTATATAAATGTTGCATTCTAGTCTGTATTACAGAGATATTAGTTCAAAGTACACATTACATAATTATTTCACTCAAACACACATTACACACATATTGTGTTTAAGTATACATTACATAGCTGCTCTATTGAAATCTACATTAAATAGATATTCTGTTAAAAAGTACATTACATATATATATATTCTGTTGAAACGTGTTCATTGCATATTGTGTTCAAGCATATATTTCATAGTTTTTCTATTCAAATGTACATTTTATATATATATATATATATATATATATATATATATATATATATAT
>NC_068983.1:59057471-59062685 GCF_001194135.2 Octopus bimaculoides | reverse complement strand
GTTAAAACGTGGGTAGCTGATGAAGTAGAATGTTCTCTATGTGGCTCGTGTGTTTTCTCGTCTACATTTGTTTGCAATGTCCTGTACCCAGATATGCACCTATACATACAGGTGGATGTCGGTATGCACATACCTGTACGTATATATGCATATACTCATTTACTATTTGTTTATATATATATATATATATATATATATATATATATATATATATATATGTGTGTATATATATATATACACACACACACATTTGTTCAAATGTATATTACATAACAACTGTATTGAAATATACATTTCATAGATATTCTATTTAAATGTACATTATACATATATAGTGTGTTGAAATGTACATGACACAAATATTGTACTTACAAATACATAACATTGTTATTTTATTCAAATGTACATTATGTAGGTAAATAGTATTGACGTGTACATTATATAAATATCCTATTGAAATGTACATTACATATTGTGTTGAAATAAAAATTACATAAATATTGCATTCTCATGTGTATATTACATAGATATTGAATTGAAGTATACGTTACATATTTATTCTGTTCAGAGTATATTACATAATTATTTAACTCAAATGCACATCATATAGGTATTGTATTGAAGTATATATTACATAGTTATTCTGTTCAGATGTACATTTCATAACTATTTTGTTCACATATACATCATTAGGACATTTTATTCAAATGTACCTCCCATAGATATTGTCGTATAGATTGCATAGATATTGTTTTCCGATATATATTACGTACTTATTTTACTTACAGGGGTTGGACAAAATTACGGAACCACCCAGTTAAATGGCAATTTTATTATCTTATCCGAAGTTGTTCCACCTTTGGCATCTGTCATAGGGTTAATATTTTGAGGAATACAGGTTTTGATCAGCTGTTAGGGGAATTTTGAGCCATTCTTCAAGTAAAGCCTTCTTTGGTTCTCTCATGTTCAACAAAGGAGGGACGTGGCTCGTTTGTTGTGGTTTCAAAATATACCATAAGTACTCAATTATATTGAGATTTAGTGACTGTGGTCTGCTTCCGTTTTGTGCTTTTCATACCAATTTTGAATAACATTAGCCATACACTCACAGAGTGGTTGGTGTTAGGAAGGGCATCCAACTGTAGAAACCTTGCCAGATCAGATTTGAGCCTGGTCCTCAGTCAAACCGATTTGAGTCCTCAGTCAAACCGTCCAACCCATGCTAGCATGGAAAGCGGACGTTAAACGACGACAATGATGATGATGTGAATTATCATCCTGGACAATTACTCTACCATTAAGATGTTTGTATCAACAGGATGGGCAAAATCAACCAAAATACTCAGATAAACCTTGGTGTTAACTGCTTATAGAAATAAAGGACCAAGAGAATTCTGTGATATGGCTACCTAAATCATCAGAGAGGAACCTCCATGCTCTGTGGAAGGGGCCAAACAGTTAGGGTTGATGGCTTCTTTGAGCTGTTTCTAAACAAAAACTCATCCTGAAGTGGGAAAAGTATAAAAGATGGTTCATTAGAAAAGATGATATCTTTCCACTGAGCCATTAACCATTTCTGAAAATATAGACAGCATTTTACCCACTTATCACTATTGATGGAGGACAGGAGATGTGTAGCATTTGCAGTCCTCCCATTGTATCCAGATTTATAGAACGCATGATCAATGATGTTGGTTGTCACAGAGTTGGCATGGTAGGAGTTTAGCTCTATTGTTACTTTAGCTGCCATAATTTGATGGCTTTTAGACACAATATGTTTCATTATTCTGTAGTTGTGCTCTGTAAGCTTAGCCTTTCATTCAGAATTACGTTTGCCAGAACTGGGTTTTATCTTTGTTTTGGAATACCAACATGGTTTTAGAGACTGTACCTCCCTGAACATGAAATGATTCAGCTGTTTAGAGACTGAATCTCCAAACATCTGTGATCCAACAATTTGTGCTCTTTGAAAAAAAAGACAGGTCATGTATTTTAACTTATAGAAATATAAATATCTGCACATCTCTCCTCCCCAAAAACACCAGAAGGCTATTTCATGGAATACAAGGCATACATAATGCATATGAATAAATATATACCAACTAGAACAGTTTTTAATTTGTTAAATTATCAATAGAAAATATAGTTAAATAAAAAGTCGTGTTCTATTATTTTGTACCATGTCTGTCTATTTTGTTTCTATGTATATTACATAAACATTCTGTTTAAATAAGCATTATGTGCATATTCTGTTCATATTACATAGTTATAATATGGGAGGCCCATAGAGAGATGTAAATATTCTTTTCCACTCTAGGCACAAGGCTCGAGATTTTGGGAAGGGAGGCCAGTCAATTAGATTTACCTCAGTGTGCAACGGGTACTTAATTTATCAACTCTGAAAGGACGAAAGGCAAAGTCAACCTCAGGGGAATTTGAACGCAGAATGTAAAGACAGACGAAATATTGCTAAGCATTTCACCCAGCATGCTAACATTTCTGCCAGCTCACCACCTTTTTGGATACACAAATATTCTTTTCTGCTCTACACACAACACCCGAAATTTATGGAGAGGGGGCCAGTCGATTAGATCAACCCCAGTATGCAACTGGTACTTAATTTATCGATCCTGAAACGATGAAAGGTAAAGTCGATCTCAGCGGAATTTGAACTAAGAACATAAAGACAGATGAAAAAGTTGGAACAAATATTGCAAAACATTTTATCCATCATCATCATCATCGTTTATCGTCCGCTTTCCATGCTAGCATGGGTTGGACGATTTGGATGAGGACTGGGGAACCATGGTTGCACCAGGCTCCAATCCAATCTGGCAGAATTTCTACAGCTGGATGCTCTTCCTAACACCAACCACTCCAAGAATGTAGTGGGTGCTTTTACGTGCCACCGGCACGAGGGCCAGTCAGGTGGTACTGGAAACGGCCATACTCAAATGGTGTATTTTATGTGCCACTGGCACAGGAGCCAGTCCAGTGGTACTGGCAAAGACCTCGCTCGAATGTTTTGTTCACACGCCACCAGCACAAGTGCCAGTACAATGATATTCTAACAAATTTGCCATGTCGAGGACAGGATGCAGAATTTGAGCACAAAATCTGAAAAACAAGACCAGACACGACGTATCTTATCTAATGCTTTACCAATACAGCCTGTTTTTTTTTTAACTTTATTTTATTGACCTGCAAAAGGATGAAAGACAATGTTGATCAGAGTTTGATTTGAACTCAAATTGCAGAGAGCCAAGCAACACAAGACATTCAGTCAGATGCTCTGCTGACTCTGCAAGCATGCTGCTACTGCATATATATTTTCTAATATAACATTACAAAACTATTTTCATGTTCCACCTGAAGCATACACAGATACTCTATTTCTATGAGCAGGAGTATAAGCATAACCAACAAACAAAATAAAATATAAAATAAATAACAAATATAAAAAAATGAAGTTTAAAAAAAACAAAACATAGAAACATGTTATGCAGAAGACTGAGTTATAGAATCTAAATGATCTTGGAAGAAAAATACTACATTACCTTCTGCAATATTCCAATTCGGCACATGCATATTCCATTAGCAGACATGTCGGTACTTAATGTAAAATTCTAAACAGCTTGAAACTATGAAATACTTGAAAACAAAACAATGTCATCATTCATTTTCTTTCACAAAGAATTATTTCCTCAAAGAATCTGCACCAAAATTTTCATTTACCAGTTTCCTATATAATGAATAGAGTAAATGTGTTTTAGAAGAATGGAGAATTAATATTTACTGAATAATGAATGGAACGATAAATAAAAGTAGTCTTAAATTAAATAAGAATAAAAAGATTAAATCATTAACAATTTTGTTTGCTTTGCAGTAGTTTCCATTCAAAGCTGCAAACAAACTTAACTTGTTGAATGTATTTGTGTGTGGGTGGATGCAGGAGTGGCTGTGTGGTAAGTAGCTTGCTTACCAACCACATGGTTCTGGGTTCAGTCCCACTGCGTGGCACCTTGGGCAAGTGTCTTCTACTATAGCTTCGGACTAACCAAAACCTTATGAGTGAATTTGGTAGATGGAAACTGAAAGAAGCCTTGAAACTGAAAGAGGTGGAAGAGCTGGCACAAACATTAGCACGCTGGGTGAAATGCTTAGCGGTATTTCGTCTGCCGTTATGTTCTGAGTTCAAATTCCACCAAGATCAACTTTGCCTTTCATCCTTTCGGGGTAATCGACTTAATCCCTTTGTTTGTCCTTGTTAGTCCCCTCTATGACCAACTATCCTACCAACACCAATCCACACCTGTTTCCAAATAAGGTAATTTACTTATGATTAGATGTTTTTACGAAAGAAAGGAAATGAAAGTCACCACTCACATGATAAAGACGCTCATTTGAAACTGTCATGTGATCTCAAGGCAAGGATGGACACACAAATATCACCATATATAGATATCTGTATATCATCATCATCATCATCATTTAATGTCCATTTTCTATGCTGGTATGGGTTGGATAGTTTGACCAGAGCTGGACCAGGTTCCAGTTTGTTTTGGCTTGGTTTCTACAGCTGGATGTCCATCCTAATGCTGACCACTCCACAGAGTGTGCTGGGTACCTTTTACATGGTGCTGACATGGGTGCTTACTACAAGGCACCAGCATAGATGCTTGTTAAGTGGCACCGGCACAGGTGACCTTCACACAGCACTGGCATGGCTGCTTTTTATGTGACACTGGCACAGGCTTCTTTCAGTTTCTTATTTCTTTATTGTCCACAAGAGGCTAAACATCAGGGTAAAAGTGTATTTATATTTGTGTGAATTATGTGTGTGAGGTTACATACACACACACACACACACACACACACACACACACACACATACAATTCAATCTTTCGATTCATTTATTTCACATGGATATTGGTTATAGTTTCAAGTAGTTTCTACTTAGTTGCGGAGCATTGTGTGAGTAAATATCTTAATCAGATGAATTATGGAGCTCGGGAAGTTAGTGGGTGTAGCAATATTCACATAGATACGAAATATACTCCAGTGAAGGAAGATATTCATTACAAAGCACAGACTAATAAGACTTATATATAATTCAGTAGAACCTGAAACATCATTAGTTGAAATCTCAGATTCTTAGCCTTACATTTCTCTATATATATATAAATATATATATATATATATATATATATATA
>NC_068983.1:59055128-59056403 GCF_001194135.2 Octopus bimaculoides | reverse complement strand
ATTTATATACATACATTTCACATGTACACACACATGGTGTCCCAAAAATTGTTTACACACACTGAATGTTTACAAAAACTGTGATTATCAAAATACATT
Organism: Octopus bimaculoides; assembly: GCF_001194135.2. NCBI lineage: Eukaryota > Metazoa > Mollusca > Cephalopoda > Octopoda > Octopodidae > Octopus > Octopus bimaculoides. The sequence goes on along the minus strand of NC_068983.1, from coordinate 59,056,304 downwards.
TCATTTTCAAAAAATTTCAATGAGAGTGCTTCAAAATGCAATGAGTTCTTGATTTTAAAATTCTTATTTCCTAACTTGCTAGGCAATATGTTTCTACGACCCCTTTCTTGATTTGCAGAATATGTCTATGTTCACTGTCTTCTGGAACATCTCTTGTGACATTTGAACAATTTCATCTGCTTCAAATGTATCTCTAAATTGAATGACAGTAAGTCCCATTGGTGGATCTGATTGAAACAACCTCTTAACCCTTTAGCATTTAAACCAGCCATATCAGGCTCGAATGTTCTAACTGTTTTATGTTCAAACTGACCAGATTTGACCTCTCATATCTACTCAACAACGACATACTAAAAATATACAATCACATCATTAAAATTTCAAAGCTATGAGATAATGTATGATTAATTCTAGACAATGTAAGTGAATAAGCATTACATTTGGCAGAATAATCTGTATGCTGAAGGGTTAAACCGTCATTGCACTTCAACTGCCTTTTCAAACTTTCAGTAAAACTAAACTGTTTCCTTTGTTCAAAATTTTATTTGGCACCCTTCGTTATTTCTGATGGGTCAAATCTAAAAAGGAAATGAAAAATGAGCTACAGTTTAGAGTTTTTGGGAACATTTTGTTTCTATTATCATAATTTAACGTCCATTTTCCATGCTGGAAAGGGTTACATGGTTTGACAGAATCCCATGAGCCACAGGGCCGCACTATGTCCCATTGATGGGTGTGTATGTTTCTGTACACACACACACGCACGTACGTACATTCTATTCTTTTACTCTTTTACATGTTTCAGTCATTTGACTACAAACATGTTGGAGCACCACCTTTAGTCGAACAAATTGACCCCCGGACTTATATTTTGTAAGCCTAGTACTTATTTTATCAGTCACTTTTGCCAAACCACTAAGTTACAGGGACACCAGCATTGGTTGTCAAGTGATGGTGGGGGGGGGGACAAACACAGACACACAAATACACACACACACACATATATATTTACAAAGGTCTGCTTTTCATTTTCTGTCTACCAAATCCACTCACAAGGCTTTGGTTGGCCCAAAGCTATAGTAGAAGACACTTGCCCAAGTTTTCACACAGTGGGACTGAACCTGGGACTATGTTGTTGGTAAGCAAGCTACTTACCACACAGCCACTCCTGTGTCT
>NC_068983.1:59049795-59052295 GCF_001194135.2 Octopus bimaculoides | reverse complement strand
GTTTGTGTGACATCAGCATCTGCCATGACTGTGATTCTGCTTGGCTTGACGGGTCTTATCAAGCACGACATAATGCCAAAGGTCTTGGTCATTGACTCTGTGAGGCCCAACACTTGAAAGGAACTCAGCTACTTTGCCTCTGTGAGGCCCATTGCTCGAAAGGAATATTAAGTGAAAAACAAAGAAAATACCTATGGAAACCAACAGCAACAACAAAAAGGACAAAAAGCCTTAGCTTCCAAAGTAAAAGCAACCGAATTTCTTTGGATTGCAAAAGAAATATATTTAGGCGTAGGAGTGGCTGTGTGGTAAGTAGCTTGCTTACGAACCACATGATTCCGGGTTCAGTCCCACTACATGGCAACTTGGGCAAGTGTCTTTTATTATAGCCTCGGGCCGACCAAAGCCTTGTGAGTGGATTTGGTAGACGGAAACTGAAAGAAGCCCATTGTATATATGCATATGTATATATATATGTGTGTATGTGTTTGTCCCCCCAACATTGCTTGACAACTGATGTTGGTGTGTTTACGTCCCCGTAACTTAGCGGTTCGACAAAAGAGACTGATAGAATAAGTACTAGCCTTACAAAGAATAAGTCCTGGGGTTGATTTGCTCAACTAAAGGCAGTGCTCCAGCATGGCCACAGTCAAAATGACTGAAACAAGTAAATGAGGCCTGTTATCACAAATAGATGAGAAAATGTCTGAACTGACTAATGGTTGTGGAGGGAAGTTAAGTTCTGTCTGTAAGAAAGAAACCATATTTGTTCTTTTTCCAATTTGTTTCTCAACGTCCCAAAGGGGTGGTTGTGTCTTTTACCATGTCCATGACATATTAAGTAACATAAGGCGCTCAGTCAGTTTGTTATCTGATATCTTTTATCTTTCACTTGTTTCAGTCACTAAACTGGCCATGCTGTGGCACTGCCTTGAAAAAGTTTTAGTTGAAAGTATCAACCCTTATTTTTTAGAGTCTGGTCCTTATTATACTGGTCTCTTTTGCTGAGCAGCTAAGTTATGGGGACAAAAACACACAAAACTGGTTGTCAAATGGTTGTGGGGGACTGGGGGACAAACACACACACTTATAGACACATATATACAGGACGGGTTTCTTTCAGTTTCGTCCACCAAATCCACTCACAAGGCTTTGGTTGTCCCATGGCTCAAGGTACCACATGGTGGGACTGAACCCTGAATAATGGTGCTGAGAGGCAAACTTACCACACAACCACACCCGCACCTACATGTGTACGAAGTTTGATCAATAAATATCCAGACTGTTGCCATAATAACGAAGCTAAAGCACGCAAAATAAAGCCGTTTGGTAAAGATTGATTTGAACTCTGTTATTCATGTGTACTAAGTTTTAATGTTCTAGCTCACTTCCACTGTTTACAGCAGTGCTTGGAAGGAAGGTGTGTTGCGTGTGATCATTGCATTGACCATGACAGAGAAAGTTGTCATGGTAATACCTGCTCAGAGGCCTACGCAAAGTTTTAAGAAAGTGTATGGAGAGGAGTCTATGAGCTGCACACTAGTGATTGTCAAATCGCTATACGTGAGTTATCAGATGATGTGCAGATTAGTTACGGTTCAGTTCAGTCCATTATCACTAATGATTTGGGTATGAGACACGTGTCTGTCAAGTTTGTACCAAAACTGCTTTCAGTTGACCAAAAAGACACTCAGGTTTCAGTTGCACAAGATCTTGATTGTATTGAGAACGATCAAACCTTTTTGAAAACTATGCGTAGACCTCTGAGCAGGTATCACCAAGCTTCTGGCAAAATGTGATGCAGATTCTCTGCTCAACTTCCTCTGTCATTGTCAATGCGATGACCACACGCTACACACTTTCCTTCCAAGCACTTCAAAGGTGTGTAGCAGTGTTTAAGGTCAATCTGTGTCAAGTAGCTTTACTCTGTGTGCTTTAGCACTGCTACTATGGTAACAGTCCGGATATTTATTGATCAGACCACATATATATAAATTATTCTGTAGAAGCATCTCTATAATAAAATCTTTATATAATTTTATTATTTGTGTTGCTGAAAAGCCAAAAGCTGCAGTTTTTCATATGGAGAGACAATCCTTTTAGAGACATATCATGTTAAAAAGAAACCAATATACTTAAGAGCTTGGCAAAATATGTATCTGAACTCAGAACAACATGCTGGTACAGCAAACTTGTTAACTACACAGTAATGCTGTATTCTACTTTACATGAAAAATACAAGACTATGTACCTATTGTGATGCATAAACATTCCTTTCTAATTTTTGTGTAAATGTTTTTACATTTGAAATAAAAATTCATTATTCATATTCTCTTTTTAAATTTCACTGTTCAAGTTATTTCCATTTCCTTTTTTTTATTAAAGAAGTTAGCTTTTCTATTTTTGTTGTACTTTACATGCCTTTCATATATCTTCTTGGAAGACACACAAACAAACACACACACACACACACACACACACACACACACACACACACACA
>NC_068983.1:59036551-59049588 GCF_001194135.2 Octopus bimaculoides | reverse complement strand
ATATATATATATATATATATATATATATATATATATAAGCTTATGCATACATACCTATATACATGAATATAAGCACATACATGTGTGTGTGTATGTATATATATATATATATATATATACACACACACACACACACACACACACACACACATATATACATATATACATGCACATATGTATACATATACTTTCTTATATACATTCATACACATTCATCTCCTTGCATACATACACACATATCTGCATACACACATACACAAGTGTACCCACATATATTTTATTAGTAACAAATGATCTGAAGGCAATATTTTTAGATGCCCCAAATGGTGAAAGATGACTTACCTTTCCAAGTTCATGAAACAGAAATTAGAATTAATCGTTCTGCCCATGTTCTAAGCAACACATCTTGAATACTGATTCTGGCTTTTTCTGTTTGCTTTTCCTAATTATGTTTTTCCATAGTTTGTTCAGTTCTTTTTTTCCTGGAATTGAAATGTATGTGAAAAATATTGTGATTGTGTATGTATTTGTGTGCACATATATGCATGCATGTGTTTGTGTATGCATTAAAAGAGGTTTGACAAAGCTGTTAGAGAATATAAGTATGCCACAGCAGTGTATGTAATGGAACTTTGTGGCCTGAGTTCAAATGTCTTCAGGAAGATAATCATCATCATCGTTTAACGTCCGCTTTCCATGCTAGCATGGGTTGGACGATTTGACTGAGGACTGGCAAGCCAGATGGCTGCACCAGGCTCCAATCTGAAATGGCAGAATTTCTACAGCTGGATGCCCTTCCTAATGCCAACCACTCCGAGAGTGTAGTGGGTGCTTTTACATGCCACTGGCACGAGGGCCAGTCACATGGTACTAACAATGGCCTCGCTCAAAAAAGTGTTTTTTATGTGCCACCTGCACAGGAGCCAGTCCAGTGACATTGGCAACAACGTGGCTCGAATGATTTTCTAACGTGCCACCTGCACAAGTGCTAGAAAGCGACGCTGGTAATGATTACGCTCAAATGGTGCTATTTACAGGCCACTAGCATGGAAGCCAGACAGCTGCTCTGGCAATGAACACGCTCAGACAGTGCTGTTAGTGCTCCACTGGCGCAGGTGCCAGTCATCGAATATGGTTCAATTTTGATTTCGATTTCACTTGCCCCAAGAGGTCTTCTTAAGCAGAGTTTAGTGTCCAATGAAGTAAAGGTTGGCATGGGGGCCAGTCGTTGGATTTGGTTCGATTTCGATTTTTTTTTACCACCATGGTTTGAACTGGTATACATCATAAGTTTATTGTTGAAATGTTTTTCAATCTGTAAAATGTTGGATGCTTTTTTACCATACTTTGTATTTCCATATTTGATAATATTGTCACTGGTGAACAATGGTACTTTATTTGATAATTTCCAGCCAATCATCTGTAACATCAGTTTGTGATAAGCAGCGATAATCAAAAAGGATAAATTTAACATTTAAGCATTGCCTTAAATTAATCAACTTCAAGATTTTTATAATGTGATTGTTTATTTTTAGTTTGACATAAAATTGATAGAATATCTGTGCCAGATATAACTAATTTAAATGCTAAAGAGTTTTCATTCACAAAGGCCTTATAGAATGTTCTAGAATGTCATAGTGGATTTATAAAAAGCTCAGAGCTCATCCCTTTTAAAGGACTTTTCTTACCACAACTGTAGGCCATGTGTCATTAAAATTCATGTTTAACAAGATGATTTCCATCTTTCAACCATCTGTCCAAGAGATTATACCTGTTGTAGCTATCAACTATATTCTTTTATGACACATTTCAGCTTTCGTCTTTTGGATATTTCATGATTTCTCTTTTCACACATAACATGCATTTAACAAATTGTACATTATATCTATTCAAAACTGTTTAGTATTATTAACAAACATTGTTGAAGATGTTTCTTTGTCTTATTAATTATTCAATATACTAAACAAGACACCACAACACATCTGTTTTAGCAGATATTTATGAATTTTCATTTAATACTTTATTACCAAAGGAGAAAATTTAGGTTAAATACTGAACAAGATGTGGAGGTGCAATGGCCCAGTGGTTAGGGCAGTGGATTCGCAGTCATGGGATTGTGGTTTTGATTCCCAGACCGGGCGTTGTTGAGTGCTTATTGAGCAAAAACACCTAAAGCTCCACAAGGCTCCAGCAGGGGGAGGTGGCAAACCCTGCTGTACTCTTTTACCATAACATTCTCTCACATTGTCTTCTTGTTTCTGTAGTACCGGTATTTCAAAAGGGCCGGCCTTGTCACAATCTGTGTCATGCTTAATCTCCCCAAGAACTACGTTAAGTGTACATGTGTCTGTGGAGTGCTCAGCTACTTGCACGTTAATTTAATGAGCAGGCTGTTCCGTTGATCGGATCAACTGGAACCCTTGTTGTTGTAACCGACAGAGTTATTCATCTCATAGACTATCAAACAACTGACAGCCTAGATATAGTTACGTGGAGGACAGTAAACAAATGATATCATTTCAATAAGACTTTTGTTACTCTTTACTCTTTTACTTGTTTCAGTCATTTTGACTGTGGCCATGCTGGAGCTACACCTTTAGTCGAGCAAATCGACCCCCAGGACTTATTCTTTGCAAGTCTAGTACTTATTTTATCAGTCTCTCTTGCCAAACATCTAAGTAACGGGGACGTAAACACACCAGCATCAGTTGTCAAGCGATGTTGGGAGAGGGGATAAACACAGACACATAAACATATACACACACACACACACACACACACACACACACACACACACACACACACACACACACACACACACACACACACACACACACATATATATATATACATATACATGACAGGCTTTTTTCAGTTCTGTCTACCAAATCCACTCACAAGGCTTTGGTCGGCCCGAGGCTATAGTAGAAGACACTTGCCCAAGGTGTCATGCCGTGGGACTGAACCCAGAACCATGTGGTTCGTAAGCAAGCTACTTACCACACAGCCACTCCTACGCCTATTGCACAACATGTCAAGAAACCTGGATATGCTTTTGCAGTTGACTGCAAGCGAAGGGCACTACCTGTACTGTTGTTTATAGTCAGCAAGCACATGTGAAGACAAGCAGAAATATGAAGTCATTCACACAAATACATAGATGCACAGAACACACATACATAAACCCTTCCCATTCATATATATCGTGACAACATGGAAACTATTTTTCCTGCATGCCTGAAGTTTATCCAGGGACACAGAACATTTAAGAGACCCTGTGATAACATGGGCCATTTCTCATTACAATGTCTAAACTTTGGTCATGATAACCAGCTCATTTTTACCAAATTAACTGATAACATTTAGGATGCAACAGAAAAGCATCTCCTATTTTATACATCTGTCAGTATGATGCTAGTTAGACAAATAATAACAATGTCTTCATGTAGGTTATGTTTTACCATTTTTTTTTGTCAGCTATCCTCATGGTTTGAACCAATACTAACAGCATTTACTGTTGAAATGTTTGTCAGTCTATAAAAATTTTTTTTGACGCACCCTGTAGAAGCATTTTTCTGTCTCTTTCAAGACTGGTATTTGTGTTATTTGTCATAGATTTATCCATATTACCAAAACTTCAAGAGATTTCTACTCTATTTATTCTGATGCCATTGATGTAGCTTCTTTGTGAAGCGGTGTATTAGTCTTACTTAATGTTTCCTGGTATTCTATGTACCTTAAGGTAACGTTTCTTCAGATCTCATAATACTGGCTTTTTTTGTTCTGTTCTTTATCTGTTAATCCTACTTGTGAAGGTCCATGCTAAGATTACTGTGTCTGTCAGGTAGCCTTTCTGTAGCCACAATATTAACAGAAATATTATGAATATAATGAAGGAAAATAAAGTAGAGGGAGAAAATGTTTTATTCATATTGCTTATAGCAATATGTATGTAATAAAATCAATTGTATGATGAAGTTGTTCATTCAGACATGAATTTTTACAAAACAAAAACAAATTTGAGAACATTCCTTCTGTTTCAATAAAGGCAATGATATTTTTACCCAAATTTCTTGTTACTTCTTCATAGTTAATATCTCCAACATCTTAGCACAAAAGCACAGTTTCCACTCTGCACATGCATTATAAAAAAAGAAAAATCACTTAAGTGAAGAGAAAATACACAATAATAACATGGAGCAGAAAATATTAAAAATATACTGGAAGATGAAAAAAGGAAAAGTTTAGAAACAGAAAAAACCCTACAAAAACCAAAAACGAAAAAGCAACAAAAAAACTAAAGCTAAATACCCATTCGGGATAGTTTTAATGCAAAATGATTGATAAATGTGTTTGTAGATGCATATAACAGAGAGAAAAAGAAAAAAATTAAAACTTCCATTAATGTATGCAGCACTGAGGAGATTTATCAACAAAAATTATGTCCGAATAGGTGTCTTTAGTGAACGTAAAATATTAATATACATGACAAGTTAATACTGTTTTTTTGGAAAGTCATCACAATTTTCACCATTTCTTTTTATTATATATATATGTATGTATATAGGAAATGTGTCTGTTTGTATATCCATATATATATATTCATTTCTCTTAGAAATATAAGGCTAAAAAAAAAAGAATGGAGAAAATAATAGAAAAAAGCATGTCTAAATAATAAAAAGCATATGTATAAACTCTCATAATGTAGATATATTTGATTGATAGCCTTTCAAGAATGGTTCCAAGAAAATGTCTTTCAAGAGATGTGGGAGAGATTAGTCAGGTTTTAATCACACAAATTAAAAGATATAATTCAGAAGTATCAGAAAGAAAAAGCCAGGAGATAAAAGCAAAACAAAAACGGTAAAAGCAACACAATGAACAGAAATATATATCTAGGGAAGATTGAAAAACAAACTTTTGCAAACTTTCAAATAAAGAAAAATGATTTAAGCTTAGTTTTTTGTTTTTTGCTTTTTTTTTCACTATAATCTTCATTAAGTTTTCTCCTGGGAGGAAAGCAGTGCCTTTGGTAAAATTCTGTTTAGTCATGACTGGTTAAGAAATAAAATTAATCTTTTCTTATGTTTTTCCAGATAGAAGTTGGTCATAAATGATGATGTATCATCAGAATTTTTCAATGCTAAAAGAAAGAAGAGAAAACACAACAAAACTATTATTTTCTTTCTTTATTTCTAATTCTGGAGTAAGAAACAACCAAGCACCTTCTGAAGATTTTGTAGTCACACTCTGTCTTTTCACTGTCAAATTTATTATTCGAATTTTGAAGAATTCTCCTTAGGGTAAAGAATCAGAATCTTCTATTCTAAATTGGATGTTATATTTTATCTTTTACTTGTTTCAGTCTTTAGATTGTGGCCATGCTGGGGCAACACCTGAAAACATTTTAGATGAATGAATCAACCCTGATGCTTTTTATAAGCCACGTACTTATTCTATTGGTCTCTTTTGCCAAACTGCTAAGTTACAGGGATGTAAAGACACCAACACCGGTTGCAAAAGCAGTGTGGAGGACAAACACACATGATGGGCTTCTTTCAGTTACCAGCTATCTAATCCACTCACAAGGCTTTGGTTGGTCCAAGACTATTAATAGAAGACATTTGCCCAAGGTGCCATACAGTAGAACTGAACCTGGAATCATGTGGTTGGGAAACAAGCTTCTTTCGTGATATCAATTTTAGTAAACCAATGTTCTTTTAGGTATAATTCATTGTCTTGTTCATTCCATGACCTTTCAAGGTCAAAAATCCTCTTCTTTATCATATTTCTGTTAAAATACACTGCTTTTGTTTCAATTAAATTTGAATTTTTTAAATTAGTTTCATTCAATAGACTATGGCCATTCAATAGACTGGAGCATTGCCCTGAAGAATTTTAATCAAATAAAAGGATCCTGGTACAGTTTTTCTTTTTTAAGCCTGATACTTATTCTATCAGTCTTTTTTGCCAAACTGCTAAGTTACAGGGATGTGAACACACCAACACTGGTTGCCAAGCAATGATAGGAGATAAGCAAAAGCACAAAGACACATACAGATATATGCATGATGGGCTTATTTCAGTTTCTGCCTACCTAATCCACTAATAAGACTTTAATCACCTGAGGCTATAGTGGAAGACACTTGTCCAAGATGCCATGCACTGGGACTGAACCCAAAAGCATATAGTCTACAAGCAAACTTCTTACCACACAGCCAAACCTGCGCTATATAATGAAGAATTTCATGAAATAACTTGGCCATTATTAAGCTGGTGTTTAGACCATAAATAAACATGCGTTTGTGACAGAAGATTTTAATTTATATCAGTTTTTAAATGAAATCATTAAATTTGATTAATAGATCTAAGGCAGTCTCAGGTGGGTTTATATCAAAAGGATTAAAAGTACATACGACTGTGGAATACTCAACCACTTACTCATTAATTTTACGAGTAGGTACAGCAGTTACTTGAGCAACTGGATTCTCATTATTCTCATTGTCAAAACTAATGCAAGATTTACATACTTTTCTTAAAGAATCTGCTCAAAGGAAAAACATTAAGATTTTGAAAAATATTGGTTTCAAATTTTGGCACAAGGCCAGCAATTTTGAGGGGAGGGGGTAAGTCAATTAAATCATCTCCAATGGTCAACTGGTACTTATTTTATCGACCCCTGAAAGGACGAAAGGCAAAGTCGACTTCAGGGGAATTGGCACTTCTTTACACAGCTGTCCTTGTCCATACACATCACATGACCATACCAGCACAGTTGTGCAAGGGAGATAACTTTGCTGGGATGGTCATGTAATGCGTATGGATGAGGACAGCTGTGTATAGAAATACTGATCTATAACTGTGGAGGGAACCTATGGAAGAGGTAGATTCAGGGAGACATAGGACAAGGTGGTGAAGCTTGAGCTTTGAAAATTGGGCCTCACAGAGGCAATGACTAGTGACCAAGACCTTTGGTGATGTGCTGTGCTTGAGACGACCTACCAAGCCAAGTGCACTCATGCTGGTGACACATAAAGAATCAACCTTTGAAAATTGGGCCTCACAGAATCAATGACAAGTGACCAAGACCTTTGGTAATATGCCGTGCTTGAGAAGACCTGTCAAGCCAAGTGAAACCATAGAAATGGCTGATGCCAGTATCATGTAATTGGCATCCATACTGGTGACATGTAAAAAGCACCTTTTGAGTGCTGGACCTCATAGAGACAATGTGGCCGATGCTAGTGTAAGGTACCCTGGTAACCATGCCGGTGGCAAATAAAACACACCTTTTGAGCATTGGGCCTCACAAAGGCAATGACAAATGACCGAGACCTTTGGCAATATGCTGTGCATGAGTAGAAAACCCATCAAGCCAAGGGAAATCGTAGTCATGGAAGATACTAGTGGCATGCAATTGGCACCCCTGCTGGTGGCACGGAAAGGCACTCGTTACACTCTCAGAGTGGTTGTAAGGAAGGGCATCCAGCTGTGGAAGCCATGCCAAATCAGACTGGAGTCTGGTGCAGCTTTCCAGACTTGGTCCAAACTGTCCAACTCATGCCAGCATGGACAAAGAATAGTAGATGATGATGATGAATGTAAAGTCAAAAGAAATGCCACCAAGCATTTTGTCTGGCACGCTAACGAATCTGCTGGCTTGCCACTTCGTTTTGGAAAATGCTAATTTCTATTTACGGTATAAAATCTGTCCCTCCTGTTACTTTTTTGTCTTTGTAAAGCAAAACATTAATTTATATGAACCATTCATGTTTCTGGGGTTGAGAAGTGTGTTTTGCATCTTTGTGACTATGGGTTCAATCCCTCTGCAAAGTACTGTAGATTTGAGTGGGCATTTTCGATAATAGCTTCAGATTGGCAGCCAACCAAAGTCTTGTGAGTGAAATTTGCTTGGCAGAAATTCTTTGGAAAAATGTTGGATATATTATTCCAGTTCTTCAAATTACATGGCATCTGACTTAATGCAACCATTTGACCTATATATTCCTGTAGTAGAGTACACTTGACATGCAGGTCAATTTGCCAATTTGAGGAGCATGTCCTCTGTTTTCCCTCCCAGTCTCTGAGGCCCTGTAAAGAGGGCATGGCCGCTGTCCTTGAAACATATTAAAAGACATGCTCAATATATTTCGTTAGAGACAGGGTCAGAATAGGGTTTAATGTTGCAAGTGGTCCCTGAAATTAAGTGGCAGTTTTTGTTTCATGAAATGTTAATATCTTGTATTACTTTCAACACAGCATTTAATGGGATATTGTCATGATATTTCACTCAGACTTGAACACCCAATCACAAGATACTGAACTCATCATCACCACTATCACTACCACATCATCATCATCAACATCATTGGAATTGCAGAAGGGTACATGTCCATAGTAGATGAGCTTTTGGCATTTCACTAAAGTAATAAGTGGTTATTGACAGCCAGCATATTAAGTGATTTGCTAGCTGACAAAGAGGAAGGAGGTCTACTACTACTACTACTACTACTACTACTACTACTACTACTCTTCTGCTGCTGTTGCTTTTACTACTATTACTACTACAACTACTACAACTACTACTACTACTTGTAGTGGCAACAGTTGCAATAGTTGTCATTGCAGAAGCAGTTTTAATTATTATTATTATTAGTAGTAGTAGTAGTAATAGTGGTATTTTAATGCCATTATTTACATCATTCACAAAGGCAGTGAGCTGGAAGAAGCGTCAGCATCCCAGATAAAATGCTTCATGGCATTTTGCCTGTCGTTATGTTCTGAGTTCAAATCCTGCAGACGTTGACTTTGCCTTTCATCCTTTCAAGGTCAATAAAATAAGTACCAGTTACGTACTGGGGTCGATGTAATTGACTAACCCCCTCCCCCAAACTTGCTGGCCTTTTACCCATAGCAGAAAAGATTATTATTATTATTATTATTATTATTATTATTATTAAAGAGGTGGTGAGCTGGCAGAATCGTTAGTATGCCGGGTGAAATACCTAGTGGTATTTTGTCTGCTGCTATGTTCTGAGTTCAATTTCTGCTGAGGTTGACTTCGCCTTTCGTCCTTTCATGGTCGATGAAATAAGTACCAGTTACATACTGAGATCAATGCAATTCACTAGCCCCCTCCCCCTACCAAATTTTCAAGGCCTTGTGCCCAGAATAATAATTGTCATTAAGGCAGTGAGCAGGCAGAATCATTAACACGCTGGGCAAAATGCTTAATGGTATTTCATCCATCTTTATGTTCTGAGTTCTAATTCCACCGAGGTCGATTTTACTTTTCATCCTTTCAGGGTCAATAAATTGACCTACCTCTCACCTCCTCTAAAACTGCTGGCCTTGTGTCAAAGTTGAAACTATTATTATAACATTCATAAAAGGATTCTTAAAGAAGAGAATTTCTAAAACGTGTGGGTTCCTTGCCAAAGAAGAGAATTATGCTTCTAAGTCTATGGTTAGTTGAGATGGTAGAGACCGTAGTAGCAGCAGCAGCTACAATGGTGGTAGTTGCAGTAAGAGAGTAATGGTAATGAGAGTAGCAGCTGGGGTAGTGGTGGTAGTAGTAGAGCTGCAGAAGCTGTAATAGAGGCAGGAGTAAAAGTAGCAGGCGCATGAACAGTGGTAGTAGCAGCAGCAGCAGCAGCAGCAGTGGTGGTGGTGATGGTGGTTGCAATATTTGTAAATTTTGGGAGTTTAATTTAGCAAAACTTTCTCCGATGCTTGTAGTCTGAAATTCTCCGAAAGAACTGAAGGTAAAAGAAAAAATAGAAAGGACAAAGACTAAAAAAAGAAAAAGAAAATGTTAAAAATAAAACAAAAAACAATCAGTACAAAAGTCTCTTGTTGATGAGAAATTGTTTGTTTGTTTGCAATTATGTATGTTTTATTGCATTGATTTGGAATCAATTCTTAACGAACCAAAAGAAAAGTGAAAGTAGAACCACCATAAATAATGCAAGAAACACCAGGTAGAATAAGAAGAAGCAGAAGAAGAAGAAGAAGAAGAAGAAGAAGAAGAAGAAGAAGAAGAAGAAGAAGAAGAAGAAAATGGTTAAGAAGAAAAGCAGCATGGTAAAATAGCAACAGAAAAAACAACAACAAAGAACAGAGTTGTTTGGATCTTCTCTTATTCTTCTCAAGCAAAGCAAAACGGCAAATGATTTTTGCTCAGTGAAGCCCTATAAAGAAATTCTGTATGACATTTTCCACTGAAACCCACGTGTTTTAGATTTACTTCATGCTTTCGCCACACCCCAACCTCTCTTCTTTTACCACCATTACCATTCTTCTGCTGTTCTTCGTTACAGTGTCTTACTGCATCAATCAAAGTCTTTCCCTCCTTGCCCCTCCTCCATTTTTAGTTCTTGTATTTATCAATTATTTTCCTTCTTTCTTTCTTCTCTTGGAACATCGTTCCTTTTCGGAAAAATCATTTTCTCTGTCTCTATATTTTTCCCTTGCAAATGTCAACTATAATGGCCTCTGTTACTCAGCGCCAGTTGGTCTTGTTTCTTTGCAGCTTGGACATCCCTGACCCACATGTCTCTTAACCTCTTGTCATGTTTGTCACATCCAAACCCTCTACATGGCCTTGCATTAACTCCTATGCCCAGTTCTTCATCTCCAGAACTACAGTGGCCCTGCAATATTTTCTCTCTGCTCATGTTCTTCCTCTCTGTGTTTAAATGCAATATTAATGGTGACAAACTCTCTGTTATTGGACAGCCAGCAAGAGTTATAGGCACCACCTCTTCCTCCAGTAATACAAACACAAAACAAATCAAGAAAATCTTGCTGTTCATATTAAACTTCAATCATATCAAATTCATCAGCCCCAAAAGGTCATACAAGATCATACCTTCTGAATAAGCCTTAAAATCACATCACATCCATTGCTGATGGTCTTCCAGTCAAACCAAGGAAACTGTATTTCCTCTTAGTTTTTTCAAATTTTGATTCTATGAGTAACAATTCCTGATAAAAGCATAAAAAATTGACACTGTTTTTCCCTTGGTGACAGGAGGTAGGATTAGAACTCTAAGCACAAAGAGTCAGAAGAGATATTCTTTTCTACTCTAGGCACAAGGCCCGAAATTTTGGGGGAGGGGCCCAGTCAATTAGATCAACCCCAGTACACAACTGGCACTTAATTTATCAACCCCGAAAGGACGAAAGGCAAAGTTGACCTCAGCAGAATTTGAACTCATAATGTAAAGACAGACAAAATACTGTTAAGCATTTCACCCAGCATGCTAATGTTTCTGCCAGTTCACCATTGCATAAATTAATCTTTTCTACTCTATGTACAAGGCCAGAAATTTTGTGGGAGGGGACTAGTCGATTAGATCGACTTCAGTATGCAAGTGATACTTAATTTATCGAACCTGAAAGGATAAAAGGCAAAGTTGACGTCGGCAGAATTTGAACTCAGAATGTAAAGACAGACGAAATACCGCTAAGCATTTCACCCAGCATGCTAACGTTTCTGCCAGCCAGCTTGCCATCTTAAGTCAAAGGAGATATTCTTTTCTAATCTAGGCACAAGGCCTGAAATTTTGGGGGAGGGGGCCAGTTGATTAGATCAACCCCTAGTACACAACTGGTACTTAATTTATCAACCTCAAAAGGATGAAAGGCAATTTGAACTCCGAACATAAAAACAGACAAAATACCGTTAAGCATTTCGCCTGTCATGCTAACATCTCTGCCAGCTCACCACCTTAAGTCAGAAAAGATATTGCAATATGACTACTAACAATTTGACCAATCTCCTTCTCTAGTTTGAGACTCTATTTGTTAACCCCAAAAGGACGAATGGCAAAGTTGACCTTAATATAATTTGAACTCTCAACACCAAGAGTTGGAACAAATTTCACAAACCATTCTATTTGATGTCCCAGGGATCTTATATATGTGATTGTATGTCTGTCCACTTGTGATGACATAGCATGATAATTGTTAATGAACATCATTGCCATACAAGTGGTGCCATTCATTTTCAGTATTCTGTGTAAACATGTCTGGGGCCATGGGGCAATATTGCCTAGCTGAAAACAGGTACAAGTTGGTGACAGGAAGGGCTTCAGGCTTCAGAAATGTATCTCTATAAATTCCATGTGACTTATACAAGCATGGAAAAATGAACATTAGAACTATGATGATGATGATGATGATACAGGTGGAATTTTTATGAGAACACGTTTTTGCTTCACTACATTAAATATATTACCTTACATTTAAATGTATATTCTTCATTGCAGACAGCATTCCAGGGGAATTTTCCTATGTTATTATTAATTTTGATCAACTAGAATAGATGGTAATAAGTCTTATATAAACTTACATTATAATATCTGAAGTAGATTGAACTCCTGACCTATGAATTCCTGTAGTCCAATACTTTATTCCCTTGACCATTTCACTTCAGACATTGAATGTCTGCATTATTTCCTTCTGTCTTGTTCTGTTGGTGCATTTGAATTATTCAGGTCAAAGCTGACCTGGAAAACACAATAAATCAATAACTAAATACATGACTGCATTACAAATGTTGTCTACCAGAAGGTCAGTGTTGTTGTTGTTGTCTGTTAGTGGCATTTTGTCTGTCTTTATGTCTTGAGTTCAAATTCTATCACATCAAGCAACTATGTAGAATATGACACACTAGCTTGTCTATAATGCACACACACACACACACACACACACACACACATTTATATATTGTCAAGCAGTGTATTACTGGTTCTGCTATGCAACTGGTCAGAATGTTGCCAACGGTTTCAGAGTGACTATTGCATTAAGAAAACTGATGGCAATATTCCCATGTTCAATATTCACCATGAAACTGAGAGTACGATTCTTATTTCTTTATTGCCCACAAGGGGCTAAACATAGAGGGGACAAACAAGGACAGACAAAAGGATTAAGTCGATTACATCGACCCCAGTGCATAACTGGTACTTAATTTATCAACCCCGAAAGGATGAAAGGCAAAGTTGACCTCGGCGGAATTTGAACTCAGAACC
>NC_068983.1:59028201-59036541 GCF_001194135.2 Octopus bimaculoides | reverse complement strand
AAGGATGAAAGGCAAAGTTGACCTCGGCGGAATTTGAACTCAGAACCTAACGGCAGACAAAATACCACTAAGCATTTCGCCCGGTGGGGTAACGATTCTGCCAGCTCGCCAGCTCAACTGAGAGTACGATTCTGATTAGTTCTATGCCACAACCAGTTATAATCTGCCAAATAATATAAAAATATAACTGGTCTATTTCTTTCTTAGAGCGTTTTTTTTTTAATTCTCACTTTGTATATCTTATGCATGAAGATTTCAGAGCACAATTTATAACACGGCCATAAACTCAGCATTTCTTTATTCCTCTTTATGTATGATGCTGCTTAGAGTTTATAATTGGTTATGATGAATGCCGAGAAGAAAGTATATTAGGAACTCTGGGAAACAAACAAGATTTTTGATATTTGAAAACCTTAATTTCCTATGACTGTTTTAATAACACCTACAAATGTCTGTGTGGCAGTGTGGTAAGAAGCATGCTTCCCAACCACATGGTTCTGGGTTCAGTCCCACTGCGTGGTACCTTGCGTGTCTTCTGCTATAGCCTCAGGCTGACCAAAGCCTTGTGAGTGGATTTGGTAAATGGAAACTGAAAGAAGCCTGTCGTATATATATGTGTGTGTGTGTGTCTGTGTCTGTGTCTGTGTTTGTTACCCCACCATCACTTGACAACTGATGCTGGTGTGTTTATGTCCCCGTAACTTAGCGGTTTGGCAAAAGAGACCGATAGAATAAATACTAGGCTTACAAAGTCCTGGGGTCGAGTTATTCGACTAAAGGCAGTGCTCCAACATGGTCGCAGTCAAATGACTGAAACAAATAAAAGAATAAAAGCATATCATTGTTATCATTAATAATGAAGATAAATTTATGTTATAATAGTTCCATGAGAATGTTGTTTTTATTCATGTCATATACAGCTTGAAAGATGAAAGAGCTTTGAGATCAAACCTGACACCAGGAAATGCAAGCCCAAAACCACCCTGCCTAGTGAAACTGCACCATCAGAGATGCCATCTCCTATAAACAAAAGAGAATTGCAGGGGCACAATGAAAATGTGAACTACGCAAGTCAAGAGCCAGCTTCTCATCTTCATTGCTAGCAGACAACCAGTGCCCAACTAGTGGTAGAGCCTTCCAAACATGCATTGGACAGATTGACCACAGCTGGACACACTGTGCTCTGTCATCTTCTCCCATGGGATGTCCTTGTTCTTCCTCAACAACAAACATATAATAGTAAATACAGGGTGACCCCATGAAAATATTATTAAACCCTACAAAGGTCCAGCAAATTTCAAGAAATTTCCTGGACTTAAACTTCAGTTTGTGTATGATCATTCCTTTTACATAAAAATCACGTTCTTTTCGAAATATGCTCCAAAATGGCATACATTGCGCAAACACTTGCATACGTCGTGCAAAATTGTCAATTACTCAGACACATTCCTCTTTGGGGATTTTACTGATTTCTGCTGTGATTTTTGCCTTAAGTTCACCAATCATTTGTGTGTTGTTCTGGTAAACATTATTCTTGAGATACCCCTACAGCTAAAAATCTGGTGAGGTTTCAAGTCTGGTGAATGTGATGCCCACTCAACGTCACACTTCCTGCTCATCAGTCTCTCCTGAAATCACTCTCTCAGCCAGACCAGGGAGTCATTTGATGTGTGGAGGGTGGGAGTTTTGGCCCCGTCTTGCTAGAACCACTGTTAATCTCGATCTATTCATTTGTGTCGTTTTATTCAAAGATTTGTGGGTTCTCATTTTTTGGGGTTACCCTGTAATAATAACACAGTTTTATACTATAATTATCGTTTTTAATAATGATCAGCTTGTGAGCATTGGGCTTGTCAAAACTGCTGTAAGCAATGATGTTTTTGAAACATTAATGATAATTTTTGTAACACGCATATGTATACATATACATACACACATACATGCAGGGAGTGCAAAAGTAGGTATATAGTTATGAAAAAAGAAAACACATACAGTACTCATTTATTTTTATCAAAAAAAAATTAAAAGTTAGCCTCATTTTTGATATTTTCAGTGTCATTAATCATAATACATTTATCATAACTATAATGATTATTTTATTGTAACTTTTAACAATTTTATATAAAAATTAATGGGTATTAAACGTGTTTTCTTTTTTTCATAACTGTATATCTACTTTTGCACGCCCAGTATGTGTGTGTTTGTTTGTGTGTGAGTATATTTGTATTTGTCTTTGTCTCTCACTGCTTGATAATTAGTGAGCTTTGATTACAACCCTGTAAATTAGCAGTTCAAAAAAAAAAAATAATAGTAATAAACAAGATTGATAAAATAAGTACCTAACATAGAGAGAAATACTGGGGTTCATTCAAATAATTAACCCCTCCAAGTTGTGCTCAAGCATGGCTACATTCCAATGATTGAAATAAGTAAAAGACTAATTAAAATTTCAGGGTTGTCTCCTTTGCCATTTATGACCAGAACTGGTAAAATTGTATCATGATTTTTCTCATCATTAACAATATCATTTTAATTAACCCTTTAGCATTCAGATTCTTCTGTTAAATCTAATGCTTTTTTGAATTAATCATGCATCATCTTGTGATTTCAAGATTTCGATGTGATTATTTTTAAAATGGCATTGTAGGATAGGTGTGAGATGCTGGATCAGGCCAGTTTGAACATGAAAGAGGTAGTGGTTAAGTTGTATGATTTCCAACCACATGGTTTCAGGTTCCGTCCTACTGTGTGGATTCTCAGGATGACCAAAGCCTTGTGCATGGATTTGGTAGACAGAAACTGAAAGAAGCCCATTGTATGCCTGTATGTATCTTTGTCACCATTCGACTTCCATTTTCCATGCTGGCATGGGTAGGATGGTTTGACAGGAACTGGAAAATCAGAAGGCTTCACCAAACTTTACTGTCTGTTTTGGCATAGTTTCTACAGCTGGCTGCCCTTCCTTGTGCCAACCACTTTACAAAGTTTACTGGTTGCTTTTTATGTAGCACCAGTAGCAGTGAGGTCACCAAGTGACTTGCAGGACAAGAACCCCTTCAACTGGAGGGAACAGGATTGAGGGACAGAAAGGTGTCTTGCATTAGGAAAGAGTCATGGCTTCCTCAGATGGTGAAAGAAGGGAGAGAAAAAAATGAAGATGTATGCATGTGTGTCTGTTCATGTCTCCTTGACATCATCATCATCATCCAGTGTTTTAAATCCAGGTTTTGTCCCTGTTAACGAGGGTGGCCAGATCTACCTCAATGCCATATCAACTGAGGCAGTCCACCCCAACCTTTGGGCTGGCTGGTGCCCATTCTCTTTTGCTATCATGAGGCTTTTTTGGAGCTGGATTTTCTATGGGGAGCATGCCCTTGCTTACTTCAAACCTCAGTTTCTAAACATGAGTGGTCCTGAGACCAGGGCCCCAACCACGATTTTTAAGAAATGTGGTGGAAAACTAGCTCAGGGAGGCAGGGACACTACTCCCTGAGACCCCTTTCGGAGCCCCCCTACCTATCAGGTGGTCATTGTAAATAAGTATTACCGTTCCTTCCTTCTGCGAAAAAACAGGTCTGGCCATGTGGGAATGTTACCTTGGTAAAAGATGTGGATTGGTGAGAAGAAGGAGGCACCCAGCTGTAGAAAATATAACTTAACCGATTCCATCTGAGGCATGCAAGCTCAGAAAAGGAAAACATTAACCAAACAATGATGAAGATAATAATGTTGATAGTAATGATGTAAGTGATCAATATTGATGTTGACTCTCCAATGTTATAAAGTGCTGTTGTTGTTTTCTGTCTGTTGGCCTATATATTATTGGGCTTGGTCAATACCACCATTCCTGTTTGATGTCATCATAGCAAATGGTTATTTCAATCACGTTTAAAGTGATTTTTATCTATATGATACAGTGTTATTCAGTTCAAAACTATTTATCTAATCCATAAATAACTCTCATCAATTGATCACCATAGGATCTGTTTGATTTGTATAATAATAATAATAATAATAATAATAATAATAATAATAATAATAATAAAAGAATCTAAAGACATTAATGAAATAATAACCATTAAGCATCTACTTTGAAGTCACGTGGTCAAAGTAATTGTTAGGGTTATCAGTTTGTGATTGGGAGGTAGCGAGTTCAATTCCTGGCTCTCTGCCTGTCTCTTTTACATAATGAAAAACATCTGAAATGTTAATTAGCAAAAAGAAAAAAAAATGAAAATGTGAAGATGTGTGGCCTAGTGCTTAGGGTGTTACACTCATGATTGCTGGATCATGAGTTCAATTCCCAAACTGGGCAACATGTCATGTTCTTGAGCAAAATACTTCATTTTATGTTGTTCCAGTACACTCAACTGTACATGGGTCACCCCACCGACAGACTGGCTTTCGACTGAGGGGGGAATGTTGGCCTGTTCTCCTTGCCTGCAGGGTGGCATTATTCAAAATTGAAATCAATGCAAAGCACACTGTGACCAGCGATGTATAACAACATCCAATAGTCTGGTTGATGCCATGATTGATAAATAATTATTTCAAATTTTTGCCACAAGGAGGTGGGGATGAGTTGACTACATTGACCCCAGTGTTCAACTGGTACTTATTTTATTAACCCTGAAAGGATGAAAAGCAAAGTCGACCTCAGTGGAATTCGAACTCAGAACAAAGCAATGGGCAACATACTGCTAAGCATTTCATCCAGCATGCTAACGATTCTGCCAGCTCACCGCCTTACCAAGATTAAAAAGTAATAACCACCATTCACCCGTCGTATATAAATGTATGTGTATATATATATATATATATATGTTTGTGTGTGTATATATGTATGTGTGTGTGTCCCCAACATTGCTTGACAACCGATGTTGGTGTGTTTACGTCCCCGTAACCTAGCGGTTCGGCAAAAGAGACCGATAGAATAAGTACTAGGCTTACAAAGAATAAGTCCTGGGGGTCGATTTGCTCGACTAAAGGCGGTGCTCCAACATGGCCACAGTCAAATGACTGAAACAAGTAAAAGAGTAAAAGAGTAATTATAAAAAAATTTTCCTGGAATTACATTTTCAAAATCAGGTTGTATTTCCACCATGTAATGTCTACCAAGCAACAAAATATGATATTTATACATATTGAGATTTCACACAGTTTCTCCTATGCAAATCCATTCAGAAGGCTTTAGTTAGTACAAAGTGCTATAATAAAAACTCTTGGCTAGGGTACTACACAACGAAATAGAACTTGAGACCATATAGTTACAAACTATACTCTCTATCCACATCACTCTAAAGGTATTTTATCGATCTTATTTGTAAGCCTAAAGTTTTAGAAGGCTGTTAAACTGTTCATACATTGAATTAACTGTTGAAGTGACAACCAAATATTGGATCCTGATTGTTCAAGAACTGTGTTAGAAGCAGTGCAATTTCTATGCTATAAAGACAATTCACAATATAAAGTGAGTAGCTAAGCATATGTATCACTTGTAAGCTGAAAGAACCAATAATAAATTAAATCAGCTAAGACAGATGTTTTATAATTGAACATTTCACATGGGTGAATTACTTAACATATTAAAGTCCCTGCTTAAAAGATTAAATATTTCTTAATTCTATGAAATACTAATAGATGTAGGCATAACTGTATGGTTAAGAGGTTCACTGGTTAACTTAATCCATTACCTAACAGCATTGCCTGGCTCATGGTTGTACTTAGTGGAGATCACTTTGATAAAAGGATTTGAGCAAGGTCTCTGATCCTAAGAGTCACTTTCTCCCTTCCTCCCACTATTCCCCAAGGCTTCTCACTGCTCTTCATTCTCTTGCTAAGCCATAGAATGATTACTGATATTACTATTTCATATTTCTCTTTCAAGCATTTAGGAAAACAACTGCCTTTCTCATTACAGGGATGCTGTGTAGAACAAAACTTTAAAAAAAAAAGGTTCTTATTTATTTTTTTTTTACTTGTTTCAGGCATTTGCCTGCGGCCATGCTGGGGCACCACCTTGAAGGGTTTTAGTTGAACAAATCGACCCCAAGACTTTTCTTTTTTAAGCCTCACATTTATTTTATCAGTCTCTTTTTGTTGTACTGCTAAGTTACAGGGATGTAGACACACTAACACCAGTTGTCAAGCAGTGGTGGGAGCAAGCACAGACAAAGACACACATGTATGTATATATAATACATCCGTTTGTTGTTTACACCACCTGTCTTCGTCTGTTGTTTTTTTCGTAAATTCTCCCATATATCTATATATATATATGATGGCCGTCCACTTGTGACCGAGGAAGACCATTGCCGACCTTCAGGAACATTGTGTGCTCACAAGCATACACGATTGCAAACATTTGCAAAAACGACTGCAAACAAATATATATAAATATATATGCACACAACAGGCTTCTTTCAGTTTCCATCTACCAAATCCACTCACAAGGCTTTGGTCGGCCTGAGACAATAGTAGAACACTCTTGCCCAAGGTGCCACACAGTAGGACTGAACCCAGAACTATGTGGTTGGAAAGCAAGCTTCTTTCCACACAACCATGATTGCACCTATATGTAAAAAAAAAAAAACACAACAACACAGCACTCATGACTTTTGGAAACACTTTCTCATGCACAAAATTATCAAAGCATGGAATAAACAACTTACAACAATTGTTAGCTGTCAGGACACTGCATCCTTCAAAAATTCCACGTTTCCCAAAATTCACCAACACAACTTCTGACATGTCTATGCAACCGTTCTTCTTTATGACTCTTTTAATGTTCACTTTTCTCTCTTTTTGTATTTTATTCTTGTATTATGCATCTTTTAGCTTCCATTGCTGTCCTTTTTCACTTGACTGACTCTTCTTTCTGTTCCCTCTTCTGTTGTTTTTCTTATGAACTGTAGTGCATCTGAGCCCTATATTATTATTATTATTACTATTATTATTATTATTATTATTTATTTATTTATTGTGTTTGCACAGCTTCTATCGCCGGAGATGTACTATGGTGCCAGCTGTTCCCTACCAGTGAACTCAGATAACACCCATTATTTTTCAAGCACCATCCAGAGTATTCGAGCAGCTCCAAGCAGTGCTGGTTTCTGCCAGTGCTCCACCCTTATTTGCGTTCCTTATTTTATGTACTTCAAGATTTTTACTCACTGTTCCTAGGGCTCTGACAATTACTGGTACTACTACCACCTTTTTCATCGACCACAACTGCTTGACCTCTCAAGCTAACCTGTCAGATTATTATTATTATTATTAGTAGTAGTAGTAGTAGTAGTATTAAGGAAGCAAGCTGGCAGAATTGTTAGCACGCTAGGCAAAATGCTTAGTGGCGTTTTGCCTGTCCTTGTGTTCTGAGTTCAAATTCCGCTGAGGTTGACTTTGCCTCTCATCCTTTCGGGGGCGCGATGAAATAAGTACCAGTTAAACACTGGGGTCAATCTAATCAACTTCCCCCACCCCTGAACTTGCTGGCTTTGTGCCAAAATTTGAAACTATTATAATTATTATTATTATTATTATGAAATTAGTGAGCTGGCAGAATGGTTAACATCTCAAAGAGCATTTCGGGCTCTTTAATTAAGATTTTGCTTTTCACCCAATTGGGAGTCAATATAATCAATTTACCCACCTTCCTTTGCTGGCTTTGTGCCAAAATGTGAAAGAATTATTGAATTATTAGCTGTGGCCAGTTCCCCCTGACTAGCCCCTGTGCTGGTGGCATGTAAAATGCATTATCCGAACGTGATCGATGCCAGTACCCCCTGACTAACCCCCGTGCTGGTGGCATGTAAAAAGCACTATCCAAACATGATCGATGCTAGGCCTGCCTGACTGGCTCCTGTGCCAGTGGCATGTTGAAAGCACCCACTATACTCTTGGAGTGGTTGGCGTTAGGAAGAGCATCCAGCTGTAGAGACATAGCAGATCAGATTAGAGACTGGTGCAGGCACTGGCACTCCAGACTTCAGTCAAACCGTCCAACCCATGCCATCACGGAAAACGAACGTTAAACAATGATGATGATATGACTCCAGACATGTTTCAGTGTTATGAAATCTTTTAAGCCAGGCATAGTTTTACTTGTACTCACCAGATCCTGAATGAGTTTAGAATATATATATATAGGCATACGAGTGGCTGTGTGGTAAGTAGCTTGCTTACCAACCACATGGTTCTGTGTGGCACCTTGGGCAAGTATCTTCTACTATAGCCTTGGGCCGACCAAAAACTTGTGAGTGGATTTGGTAGACGGAAGCTGAAAGAAGCCCATCATATATATGTATATATATATATAGACATGTATGCGTGTGTATATGC
>NC_068983.1:59019219-59028191 GCF_001194135.2 Octopus bimaculoides | reverse complement strand
TGACAACCAATACTGGTGTGCTTGTGTTCCTGTAAGCTAGCAGTTCAGCAAAAGGGACCAATAGAATAAGTACTAGGCTTACAAAGAATAAGTTCTGAGGTCGATTTGCTTGACTAGAGGTGGTGCTCCAGCATGGCCGCAGTCAAATGACTGAAACAAGTAAAAGAATAAAAGAATATCTGTATATCCATCCAGTGATAATTAATGTTGAGTAAAGTCTTGTGAATGGTTAGGAAGTGTTCCTGAATATATGCAGAGATATGGTATCATGATCTTATATAATCTCCAGCTTGGTTACCAAAATCCAAGAAAGGACCACATAAAAATCGTTTGTTTAACGCAAAATCAGCAATGAATGGAACAGATTCGGGAATTTTCTTCTCGCTATAACCCAGTTGTTTTCTCTAATAATTTTCTCTTTCTTTTAAAATCCATTGTTTGCTCCGTTATCAACTTGAAACCGTTACATTAAAACTGAAGCTTACTTGAAACTATTACAACACAGTAACAGCAAGCTTAAATCTGAGGATTTCAGCAGCCATGTTACGGCTTTTATTTAGTTTTGATTATTCAAAGAAACATGAATATATTTATGCATATAGACATATAAGCCATTTGATTAGTATATTTACTGGTAAACCTCTTTCTCATTCATCCATTTTTTTTTTTTATGTAGGCATTTCTTTGTTAGCTTTGCATTAGTTTATATTGTTCACTATTTCATATTCCTGGCAGATGCTTGTCTTCACAAATAACATTTCAAGAGAACATTACTCACCATCTAAGTTCTAATAAAAAAGCAGTGTTGTGTCTTTTGTAATTTTATTATTATCATTATCATTATTATTATTATTATTATTATTATTATTATTATTATTATGCGAATGCTTGTATGACTGTATGTGTATGGGGTCTATATGTGCCTTTGTATATGTATATGTATATGTTTTTTTTGGTTTTGTTTCACCTTCTTCAATTGCTTGTTGATAGAGCCATATAGTAATGAGATTATAGAAAAGGAAGGAAACTTACATATGTTAAGCAAAAGAAATATTTAAAAAATAGCCCTTTATTTTAATTTTTTTTTTTTTTTGATAAATGCAGCAGCAAAGAATATGATGAAGGACATAATCAAATTGTATATTGTTGAAGAATGTATTGCAAGAAATTATCTTGCTTCTCAACATTTGCTGCTAGGGACTTCAATTATACATATGAGAAAATAAACAGATATTTCCTTCATGTTTCTTTACTATTTTATCTATCATGTATTTGCAATGGGATTTTTTGTTTGTTTCTGTTGTTGTTGTTTATGAAGGCATTGTTCTTGTTTGGATGGTGAGGCGAGTCTGTGGAATCAGTATTTTTATTTATTCTTAGTTGTAGTGATTGTTTTTTTTTTTTGTTAATATTTCAAATGAATTGTCTTTTTTTTTCTGGTCGTTGTGAAGGTGGGCATTCATTTGTGCTTACTTTTAGGTTGGATCTCTGTCATTTGATTATTTTTGTTTGTTTGTTAACCGGTTTTCTTTAGAAATAAATAAATGTGGGAAGGATTTCTTCTGACAAATATTTATGGTCTCTATTTCCTTGATGCGGTTCTAAAACATCTTTCTTTCTGGATTGTACTAAGAGAGAATGGTAATAAAAGGTAGTTGTAATAGCCTTTACACAAATTCGTTATGCAGTGATATTAGTTACTGATGAAATGTCTGTTAGATGATTGGGGTAAAAACGAGAGACAGAAAGACATGGGAAATGTTCTAAGAAAGAAAGGTAATAAAAGGTAGTTGTAATTGTCTTCATATAGGTTTTTTATGTAGTGATATCGTTTAGTGATGAAATAGCCATTAGATGAGGAGGGTAAAAACGAGAGACAAAATGACAGGGGAAGAAACGGTGTGATTAAATCTGAAAGGGAGTTAAGACTTATATGAAAGATGGTGCAAACCTAAGGAGAATGGTAAAGTGGTGTCTTGCCAAGACATTTCAACATAGAAATAAGAACAAAAAGAATAATGGTAATCAGGATGATGTTGGTAGTAACAATTCTTTGCACAATTACCAACATTTAAGAACTAATTTATAATTTTGTTCATTTGTTTATGTAATAATAATCTTACTGTTTGGAAAGCAATTAATATTATCATTGTCATCATCATCATCATCATCATTGCCATTGTTGCCATTCTCACCGTCATTGTTTTAACATCTACTTTACCATGCTTGCATGGGTTTCAGTTTTGTTGAGGCAGATTTTCCACAGTTGGGTGCTCATCCTGTTGCCAACCCTCAGTTGTTTCCAAACAAAATAATATTTTTCCTCTAGACTGGACATGTTTTCTGTAGAATTAATATTAATACTGTCCAAGTTGCTGAGTATTTCACAGAATTAGTGCCTTCTGTCTCCCCAGTTTCATTCATAAGGATTCAGTTGCCCCATGTGAATGCTAAAAGACAATTGCCCCCAATACCATATAAATTCGTATGGTGGAGTTGAACCTGGAACTCATGGTTCTGATATAAACTTCTTAAACATTCAACAATGGTGTGTCTATAAGTAATTATGGACAGTGATATCAATTTTTGTTGCCCAGAAGTAAACAGAATTAAAGCCATTTCAGCCAGCAGTGATTGTAATGAACTCCGCTATTAATGACAATTATCGGGTGAATTCAAATTTGTTTCAGACACTAACGAGTATCTAAAGTAAAAGGAAGGGTAGAAAGGTAGCAAATCCAAACAACAAAATCACAAAATGGATTGTGTTTAATATGCTTCCCACTCACTCTGTCAACTAATCAGAAGAAATATTTGATTCAATCTTGGCTGAAATATTAATGAATCAAAATAAAAAGAAAATTACTCTACCCAGTCATTGGGTGATATGCTGTGCTTGTGAAGACCAGTCAAACTGAGTGAAATCGTGGTTGTGACTGATGCCTGTGCCATCTGACTGGCACATGTGCCGGTGGCATATAAAAAGCACCATTTGTACGTTGAGCTTCATGGAGGCAGTGACATCAAGTTGAGTGAGATCATAGTCATGGCCAATGCCAGTATTGCATAACCAGCCCATTAAAAGAACTTTTCAATCGTTGGGCGATATGCTGTGCTTGTGAAGATCTGTCAAACTGAGTGAAATCGTAGTTGTGGATGATGCCAGTACCATCTGACTGGCACCTGTGCTGGTGGCATGTAAAAAGCACCATTCAAGTGTTGGGCCCCATGGAGGTAACCAAGACTCTTGGTGATATACCATGCTTGTGTTGACCTGTCAACTTAAGTGAGACCATAGTTATGGCCAATGTTGGTGGCATGTAAAAAACACCAACTACACTTTTAGAGTGGTTGGCATTAGGAAGGGTATCCAGCCGTAGAAAACTTGCCAAATCTGATGGGGAACCTAGTGCAGCCCCCTGGCTTACCAATCTTGTCTAGACATATGGCTGGCTGTGAGTACAAACTATTGATATGGCCCCACTCGACTGAAATGCATCTGGCATTCCACTAGCCACTGACTGGGATGATTTTCATCTCTCTGTGATAATCATTGTGCTTTTAAATGCAACACATCCATAAGAAATGGAAGAATACCATATAACTTGCCTGTTAATGTTGTATAGACATTAAGTATGATATATATATATATATGGCTCTCTCTATTTCTCTCTCTCCATATATATGTATATCATAAAAGTATTGCAGAATTAGAGTTCAAAAAGTCTGAAAGTTCAACATTGTGATGTGAAATTATTTCATAACACTATGTCGTTTTTTAAAAACTAAAATCATAATTTCTGAGATTATTTGTAAAGTAAATTGCATGGGAAATATGAAAGCCATTCTGACAATGCAGAATAGAGAAGAAAACTAAACAGACAGTTTTATTATACTATAGAGAAAGAAAATCGAAAGAAAACAGAAAATGTGTTGGAACAGGTATTGAAGAATCTACGTAGAAATATTATCATAATCACCTAACAAAATTGTGTTTAGCAAACAATATATGACACATATATACCATGAACATTTCCAGCAGAACACAGTCTTTAAAAGAAAGGTGAAGTTTGAGTTAAAAACATGCTGGAAAATGTCTGTCATAATGTCACACAGTGATCTCGCATATAAACTCTGCGGTTCCAATATTATGAATCTGACAAGAAAAGCTTAAAAGAAACCCTGGAAATGTAACCAAAATATATCTTTTATCTAATAGAAAATCTCAGCAAACATGTTTGTAATAGAACTGTCCAAATGGTATTTTGAAAGTTCAATATTTTGATAGTTCAATAAATGTTTTGTTAGAAGTTCAAAAAAGGAAATGGTGGAGTACTTTAAAGAAAGTTGTATTTCAGAGTGATATATAAATGCTGTACACTTTACTGTATGTGTGATGTATTCAGCTGAATATGTCACCACCACCACTACCACCACCACCACCACCACCGCCGCCACAACTATCACTATCATCGTCGTCGTTGTTATCATCATCATCATCATTTAATGTCCATCTTTCATACCAGTATGGGTTGGACAGTCAGACTGGATCTGACCAACCAGAGAACTGCATTGACAAAGTTTCTATGGCTTAATAACCTTCCTGCATTTTTCATGGCATCAATGCTAGTGAGACTACCGAATAAATAACAAGATAAGACCTTCTGAGCTAAGTGGTGGTGTAGTGTTGAGGGGAGTGGTTTTATGTCAGGTGTTGAGAGGTTAAAGTTTAATTGTGAGACAGGAATGGGTGTCCCACTGTAGTGGAGATACATAGCTTCTCCAGCTGGAATCGAAGATAAGAGATGGTGGAGGTGTTAGGACATATCTTCAAGATATAAGGTGGATAAAGAGAGAATAGGGGCAGAGAACTGAGGACGCCTGGGTGAGTAGGTTTGCACAAATATGAAAGGAGTGTGACAGATAGCTAGAGATGGGGGTGGAGGTGAATACAATGTATGAAGAACACGGGTGGATAGTGGAGAATCTCATTTTGGAGGAAAATAGGAGTGTGTCAAAGACAAGGTGGTGATATGCAAAAAAGGCTGTGGTGTGGTTGTATTTATGTTGTTTTCCCCAACAGTATAAATGTAGATAGATGTGAAATAGAGAGACAATGTGAAGTATGTGGGGTTGTACACTGACAGGGATGGCAATCAGAGGTATGTAGGGGTGAATATTGTGAGTGACAAATATGGTGGGCGGTATCAAAGGCAGATATAAGGTGTTCAGAGGAATGAGATCTTCATTGAAAATAAAATGTGCTGACATTGGGAATACAGGATGCTTTTAATCTCTGAAACTTCTTGTATTTTCTTTCACTATCTCTCTCTCTCTCTCTCTCTCTCTCTCTCTCACTTTTACTATTTGTCTCTCTCCCACTCTCTCTCTCCATTGCAGTCAGTAAACTTGCTCCACATTGATTAGTATTTTCAAGGATATAGGGTTTAACTTACCCAACGTGAAAACTGGATTTGGCAAACTGTAATGATGTAGCTGATTCAAGTAGCAAGTAATTGATTAATATAAACAAGGTTTGGAGTGATCAATGCAAGGTGAAGCACATCAAATGTCTTGTTCTCCATTACATCAGATTTAATTCCAACCCTGTTGACATGTATCTTTGTAATACAACCAGATGAACTTGGATGAAAGAGGGAAGCAAGATTAAGGAATTATGCCCTTCTATTTTTTTTTTATTTTATTTTTGTTTTTCGTCCTTGTAATCATCAGAATGTCATCATTTAATCTCTTCAAACTCAGCATTGACTGCTTACAAAGAAGTGACGAAATGTAAGAACTCATTCAATAAATATTTGTAGCAATAGACTGAAATAACAGCAAATTTTTAACTCTTTAAGTAACTATTTTGGGACAATAATTCTTAAAGATTGCTTCTGATCATCTGTAACTTGTGTGTACCCTAGCAAACAGACGAGATTTTTTTTTTTTGCTTTTCTTTTTGGCATAGAAATCACACAAATATTAATGAACTTAGCTGATCAAATTAAAACTGAAATGAAAATTTACTCTGTTGCATTGAATTAATTATTAGGAGAAGACTAAAATTGTGACAAGATTGCTTTTGTTAATCTCTTTTGGAGGGCGATGTGAAAATGGAAGAACTAATCCTTTCTTCTATAGGTACAAAGCCAGAAATTTTGGGGTGAGGGGACCAGTTAATTACATCAACCCTAGTATTCAACTGGTACTTGATTTCCCAACCCTGAATGGAATGAAAAGCAAAATCAACTTCGGCAGAATTTGAACTCAGAATATGAAAACGGACGAAATGCTGTTAAGCATTTTGCTCGGTGTGTTAATGATTCTGCCAGCTCACAACCTTGGAAGAAATAATGGTATGAGACAGCTGTTCAATATCCTCTGAAATATGTCCTTCACGACATGTTAAAAGGATTCCCAAAAAGTGAGTATTATCAGATTATGATTATTAATGACTAATTGATAGCACGAAGCATGTTACTATTGTCAGGTAGTGTTCACTAGCTATGAGCAATCTAGGCTCAAACACCCTCATTGCTGAACAGTGCACTAATCCCCAACTCTATGCTCTATACCCATCCCCACAGCGAACTTCCTACAGTACTTGTTACACCACCAGTAGGCAGAAGAGTGGTAGGAACCATTCAAGGTGTGGTTGTTTTTATCATCTCTCTTGTGTTGGCCTGACACGATGAACCTTGAATGTACTCTCAGCGTATTATATATAAACACAAGTCATCCTCAATCAAGAACAAAAAAAAAAAAATTCAAAAAATCCTAGTCAGCAATATAAGCTGGAGAATATGAACAACATCATCTGGCAAAGAAATATTTGACCAAACAGCACCATTCTACAAAGGAGACTTAAAAGTATGTAGATTTAAACGAATAACTTAATGAAATATCATCTGGTTCAACCCTCTTTTTAGCCTAAATGTAACAATACAGCACACATTTACTAGACATTAGTTGCAACTAGTTCCCAGTAGAACATAAATATCACAAACTGTTCAAAAGAAACAACTCAAAAGTTAGATACAGCTGCAAAAACCCATAAAACATAAAACCATAAAACTGAAGTATACAAACCAAACGACATGCAACTTCACCAGAACAAGGACATACCTCTTACTTTAAGACAGTTTATAAACAAGCATAAGCTATAAAGCGAGTTTGTCACAGTGAAAACATTATATATGCACAACTAGTGGAACCTTAAGAAAGATGTACACAGCATACATGCACACTGATCCCAAAAAGCTATGTCCTCAAATACCTTACACACCCTGTATATGCATGTATGTGTGTTGAATGGTGTTATACATCACTGATAACAATGCACTTCACATTGATTTAGCTTTTGAATGACACCCCCATCCCTCTGGCTAGGCAAGCAAGCCAACATCTCCCCTGCGCTCTGATTAGAAGGTTATTCTGTCACAGGGTGACCTATTTACAGCTGAGTGGACTGGTGTAATGTGAAATGAAGTATTTTGCTCAAGAACGCAGTGTGCAGCCAGTCTGGGAATTGAAACCACAATCTCATGATCATGAGTGCAACACTAACCACTAGGCCATCCGCCTTCACATATATGTGTGAGTGTGTGATTTTTCTGAGTAACTTCAGTCTGACATCATGTTTAAATTCATAAATTTAAATATACACTTAGCACCACCCTGTAAAAATGCAAAGAAAACTATTAGCTCTGTAACAATTACAGAAATATCATACTAATCGTATATCCCAAGAGTTCTTTAGAGACTGTTTCCAAATTTCCTTACATTTCACTTTAACTGGTTTCTTCTACAAGAGAGATTCAGAGTTGATTCAGGAAATCTGACAGAAGCATTGTTGTGGTATTTGCTTCAAGACATTTCAAATGAAAATGTCAGATTATTCAATGCATCTACTACAGTCAACAAAGATGGTCTATGGAAGATAATGGCCTAAAATTATCTCAATTATAATCTTAATATTTCTGTTAGAATTGTAGCAATTGATAGGATATTTGACAGACGCTGGAATCCTAATGTAGATTTGTAAAAGGTGGATTAGCAGACAAAGAGAAGAAACAATTTTACGAGAACAGAGAAAAAGTTCTCTGTCCCCTAAAAGTACACATCATACCAGGAACAATTAATACTGATACACTGCCGTACATAATGAACCATATAGTAAATAGCTTACGAATTAATTTTTCTGATTCATAATACAATATTTGGATTTTTATCACATTTGTTTGTCATACCTATTTTTCTATGCTAGCACAAATTAGACAAATATATCAAGGTATTGTTTTACAGCAGGATAACTTTCCTTTTGTTAATCCTTTCTTACTTTCTGTGTAAGGAATATCTCATTCCAAGTGTCTTCAAAGGTGCAAAACCAGAAGAAGACCCATTAACAGGATAAATGTATGAGGTGATGGTTTTTGTTGCTAGGCCTAACACAATGTGAAGCAAATACCATCATGAGTGACATACAGACTCCAGTAGAAAAGGCAAGCCACTGGATTTGGTTAGAAAGAGACAATAAGCAATGGCTAGAAGACTACTGAGAGAAGTCTATTAACCACCTGATCTCGCAAGTGGAGCCTGATCTCAGTGAAGGGGTGGTCGGTGCAAAATAATGCCAGTGAGAGAAAGGCTCTGAAACAGTGCACATTCTCTCCTGATGACCCCATAAGTCTGCTAGTGTTTGGTAAGCAGAGATTTCAACTGGCAGCAATTGTGTCTTGAAGCTGTTTGCAAATGATATATATAGCATGTCTGAAGAGTCATCAATATTGCAAGTCCAAGAATCAGCATGAAATCATCAGTAACATCCTGACCGCGTATATATTATAATCAGCAGTACACTCTTCATTAATATATATATATACATACACATATAAATCAGTAAATTCTTCGAATATTTAATATCCCTTAGGTGCATTTACCCCTAGCTAAACTGTTATATATATATATAT
>NC_068983.1:59013915-59018830 GCF_001194135.2 Octopus bimaculoides | reverse complement strand
ATATATATATGGAGTCTAGGACATTTACCCCATGAACAATAACCCCACTCCGAGGACAATTACCCTTAAGCAGTTAACCCCTGATGTGTACTGTATTTTCTGGTGTATAAGCTGCTATTTTTTACCTGGGAAATTTAGTGTGTGACTTAGAGAAACGTGCACTTAATGTATGTATTTTTTTATGTTTCAGGAGAAAAATAATTTGCGTATGGAGATCGAATGATTCTACTGATTTTTTCAGAGGAAAGGTTGGGTGGTGAACAATGTGAAAGACTATAGCTACATTAGATTGGTGCTCAGAAGAAAACAATGCATATTTGTTTTGTTTTATCTTCATGTTTTGATAATATTATTTTTGATCTAATAAAGACTTTAATATTGACGAAATGTGTTTGTTGTTGATTACAAATAAGATTAAATTATAACAATAACAATAAATCTAGAAAGAAATATTTAGATGTTTCAACTCATATCAATGCCGTAGTTAGCAATTATGAAAACATAAATGTGATACAATATTTGCAAGGAATCACATATAATTTGCACTTTTAGATGATGATTTAAAACTTCTTAACATATTGCAGAGGGGGTAATTAACCATGGGGGGGCAATTGTCCTTGTCATCATCATTCAATGTCTGTTTTTCCATGTTGGCATGGATTGGATAGTTTGACAGGATGCAGTGAGCAGAAGAGCTATGCCAAGTTCCATTGTCATCTTTGGCATAGTTTCTGTGACTGGATGCCTTTCCTAATGCCAACCATTTCACAGAGAGTACTGGATGCTTTTTTACATGTCTCTTGCACAAATGAAGTTGTCAACTTGGAAGGCAGAAGAAAAAAGGGATCTTTGTGGTTTATGACAGTTTACAATTTTATTCCAATTTTACATTATTTTCATTTGACGGATATTTGTCCTCATCTTGTTTGTTGTTAACACAATGTTTCGGCTGATATACCCTCCAGCCTTCATCAAGTGTCATGGGGAAATTTTGAACCTGGGTTCTCATTCCTAAGGTATTTTTTGATGTTATTATTATTCAGGTCACTGTATTTGTTCCAATTGTTTTCAAATTTAGTATATGGATTAAGTTTTGTATCCTAGTTATGAAAATGAAATTCATTTTTTCTATAAATCTATAATTAAAAAGTTATTAGCCTTCAAAATTTAGGTATTTTAGCCAAGAAGAAGTGAATATTTTAGACATCACCATGGCAAAGAAGTTCATTTCTATAGTAACCAAAGCAAAGTAGCACCACGTATTCCATAGCTGATTGCAAAGAAATCTGTTTCCATAGTAACCAAAAATGCTGCACATGAGCACAAGGAGTGTAACCACCGCTTGTTCAATAATTGTTTTCATAAAAGATGGGACTCACACTGGGCATGGCTGACTCTTATCTTTGTGAATTTATGTGGAGAAGGAGATACGAGAAAGAGAATTTATTTTATAAAATCCTAGAGTGTATCGCAAACTTTCATACTTGAATATTTTTTAACTAATAAAATGTCTGTTTTAAACAATGTTTTGACTTATTTCTAGTAACTCCTGTTGGCTTGTTTGTTTGTAGCCTTTTAATATTTAATTTGATCGAGTTGCTAGTTTAATGTTTCGACATGCGGATGAGACAGCGTAATAACAACATCGAAGAGAAAAGAATAATATTTACAGATTTATTTGCTGGCAGTGGTTACTAACACAGACATAGTAGTAACTGACAATGGTAGGATGTGTTGGTCACTCACTGGCAGTGTGTGTGTGGAAACTGCACTCTGCTGACAGAGGAAAAATGGGTAAGAATTGCATTGACCCTTCGGTGATGGCCGAATGAAGAGAGATAAGCTCTGACTTAGCCTGTTCAAAACCGAAGGGGGCAAGAGAAATAAGCTCTCAGTTATATAAGGTATGGCCTGGAAGTAGGTCGAATCTAAACAATGAATTTATCTTTCCAAGAACACCAAAAATCTCTGGAGGTTAGGTGTTTCTCATTAAACCCCCAGCAAGGAGATAAAACACAAAGGATCAGATACTTGTCTGACAAGCAACATGTGTGTGGATTCGG
Organism: Octopus bimaculoides; assembly: GCF_001194135.2. Taxonomy (NCBI): domain Eukaryota; kingdom Metazoa; phylum Mollusca; class Cephalopoda; order Octopoda; family Octopodidae; genus Octopus; species Octopus bimaculoides. The sequence continues at coordinate 59,016,767 of NC_068983.1, read as the reverse complement.
TTTTGAATCTCAGTTAAGCAGGGCTAAATGATTTTTCACACACTTATAAGTGTGTGAGGGGAGAGTAATATAGCTAGAGAAGTGGGTAGAGGAGGTATGGTTGATGGGAAATATCCACATCGAAAGGGAGTAAAGTGAGAGATAGAAGAGGTAGGGGAGGGACTGATCAGAAGAGGATGATGTGCAAGACATAGAAAGGTGATGTGTGAACTAGTATGGGTGAGAAAGGGAAGATAACAAGGAGAAAGTGATGGGTAGTGCAAAGAAATAGCGACTTCTAAGGATGAATGCTTCATAGTAAAAATGAAGGCCTTCATTGATGTATACTCAGGTTGTGAATGCAATGCTTTGCTTCTATAGAGCAAGACTTACTCTTTTACTTGTTTCAGCCATTTGACTGCAGCCATGCTGGAACCCCACCTTTAATCTTATTCTTTTTTACCAAACTGCTAAGCTACAGGGATGAAAACACACCGACATCGGTTGTCAAGCGATGGTGGAGAGACAAAGACACACAAACACATACATACACACACATATATATATATGTGACAAGCTTCTTTCAATTTCCGTCTACCAAATCCACTCACAAGGCATTGGTCAGCCCGAGACTATAGCAGAAGACACTTGCCCCAGATACCAAGCAGTGGGACTGAACCCGGAACCATGTGACTGGGAAGCAAGCTTCTTACCACACAGCCACTCCTGTGCCTAGCCACTTCTTTGAAATATCTTCTATGTAAATAACTGTGCAACATGGTATGTATACATGTATTTAAGTGTTATTAACAGAGGAAACACAAATGATATTCTAAACAGAATTTGTTATAAAGAAAACATGCAACAATTTACATGCATCAGTGAATGTAGTTAGAAGCCAACAACATTGAATATTTATTTTTATACTTGTGGAAGCTAATTACTAATAAAGATTTTTCTGTTAAGGCAAAACGACTTTCACTTTCCAGTCTCCATCAGGTTAAAAAAGGAAATGAATTTAATTTAAAAAGTTATCTTTGAAAGTAACTCTACAATACAGGGCACAACAACAAAAAAAAAACAACAAAAATTGAGATAGATGCAGGCATGGCTATGTGGTAAGAAGTTTGTTTCCCAAATACATAGTTCTAGGTTCAATTCTACTGTGTGGCACCTTGGACACCTTCTGCTAAAGCTACAGGCTGACCAGAACCATGTGAGTGGATTTGGTAGATGGAAACCGAAAGGTGAGCAAAATTGCTGTCATGGCAGATACCGGTGTCACGCAAATTGGCACCCGTGCCAGTGGCATGTTAATGCACCCTGGTGTCACACAAATGTCGGTGGCATGTAAAAGCACCCATTACACTCTCGGAGTGGTTGACATTAGGAAGAGCATCCAGTCATAGAAAACCATGCCAAATCAGACTGGAGCCTGGTGCAGCCTTCCAGCATGCCAGCACAGTCAAACCGTCCAACCCATGCCAGCATGGACAATGGACATTAAATGTCCTCATGTAACCATCTTTCTTTTTCTGCACAGATGTTCAAAAGAGCAAACATGTTTTTTTTCTCTCTCTCTTCTATTTTGCCTCTTTTCAAAAAAACACACTAAAATTCGCCAGAGGAAAGCGAAGTTGCCACACAGCTGGACAACAATCTACTGAAAAAATAATGATAAGCAATAAATTATTGCCCAGCTGAGCAACAAAACCGACTTACCCTGGCGAATTCTTCAAATTGTTCTTTTTTGAACAGAGCCAAAACTCATGTCCACTTTGGTAAGCAAACTACTTACCATACAGCCACTCTTGTGCCTATATATATAATTCATCATCATCATTATCATCATTAGACGGTTCGACCGGGGTTTGGGAAGCCAGGAGGCTGCACCAGGCTCCAGTCTGATCTGGCTAGATGCCCTTCCTAACGCCAGCTACTCCTTAACTGTTAGTGGATGCTTTTTACATGCCACCGGCACAGGGGCTAGAGGAGGTTGGCAGCGGCCATGATCAGTTGGTGCTCTTTTACGTGCTACTGGCATGGAAGCCAGTCAAGGTGGAACTGGCATCAACCATGTTCGGATGGTGCTTTTTACATGCCACCAGCATGGAAGCCACTCAAGGCAGCGCTGGCATTGGCTACATACGGATGGTACTTTTTAAGTGCCACCAGCATGGGTATCACAACTTCAATTTCCATTTGATTTTTATTTTGATGCTGTGATGCTGATGTACTTGTCTCAATAGGTCTCCTTAAGCACAGCAGGTCGCCCTTATATATAATTAATAAACAAAAAAAAACAAAGAAAAAACACAAGAAAAAAACGACGCGAGGATGTGATACGTGCAAAGTATTAAAAGACAATCAGGGAAGGAAAGAAAGATAGTTTTACGTTTTGAGCAAAGCTCTTATTCAGAAACAGGAGACAGAAGGAAGTCCAAGAAAAAAGGAAGACGGAGGAAAAAAATTCACCAATGTACCACATGTAGTTACATATATGTATATGTATGTATAATTACAGAGGCATCAAGCTGTTAGATCAGGTTATGAAAGTTACGGAGAGGGTCATAGCCCAACTAATTAGGGAGCGAATCAATTTAGATGAGATGCAGTTTGGGTTTGTGCCAGGTAAAAGCACCACTGATGCCATATTTCTAGTGAGACAGCTGCAGGAGAAATACCTAGCCAAGGATAAACCTCTGTACCTGGCCTTCGTTGACATGGAGAAAGCCTTTGACAGGGTCCCCCGATCCCTTATCTGGTGGTCAATGAGGAAACTTGGGATAGAAGAATGGTTAGTGAGAGCTGTGCGAGCCATGTACAGAGATGCTGCCAGCAAGGTGAGGGTTGGAAATGAGTACAGTAATGAA
>NC_068983.1:59006253-59012829 GCF_001194135.2 Octopus bimaculoides | reverse complement strand
TTTCAAGCGAGATCATTGCCAGTGCCCCTGGACTGGCTCTTGTATGGGTGGCACATAAAAGACACCATTTCGAGCGTGGCCGTTTTCGAGCGGGTAACACGTAAAAGCACCCACTACACTCTCTGAGTGGTTGGCGTTAGGAAGGGCATCCAGCTGTAGAAACACTGCCAAATCAGATTGGAGCCTGGTGTTGCCATCCTGTTTCACCAGTCCTCAGTCAAATCGTCCAACCCATGCTAGTATGGAAAGCGGACGTTAAACGATGATGATGATGATGATGATGATGATATATATATATATATTTACAATGTTTCCATCTACTAAATCCACTTGTAAGACTTTGGCTTTTCAGTGTATGTGGAACCAACCATCATCCTCTGTTGAAGATAGTTGCTCAAGGATTGAACCAGCAACCATATAGTTTAGGAAGTAAACTTTTTAACTGCATGGCTACACCTATACACTACATAGAATAGTAATTTGTACTTTAAGACTTTCATTACTTCTGTTCATTTTAATCTAAATTATTCGCAACTTTCTCATTTTTAAAGTAATTTTGCTAAAAAAAAACTTTATGAATTTGCTGACATCAGTGCTTTTGTTTTTTCCTATTTTTTAAAATTTACTTCTTAATGTTATGGTTCATTTCATTTTTGATTATGATTCTATATTATTATTCTTATAGACTTACTTGTTATTTTTCCTCCATTTTTGTCTTTTCTTCTTATTCTTTCTCCAAATAACATTAATGCTTATTAGCTGAAAAAAAAAAAAAAAAAAAAAAAAAAAGACAATTGCAGATGTGGTTTGTGTTATAACAATTTTGGTTTGGCATAGATTAAGTCTGAATGTGGGAAATATTTGAAAATTTAGCTTTGAGTGATGAGTGACATAAGAAATATAAAAAAAAAATCCTCACAAATTCTCTGGTTTATGCAGTGTGAATTAAAAGTTTAGATAAAGTTTCTGCTATTTTCTTGATTAAATTCACTTTCTCATCATATTTTAAGCAATGCATCATTGCTGTTAAAAGATTGCATTAAACAAATTTTTATGTAACACCATTTCATTTAATGAAAATGTATTTATTGACAATAAAGAAATGCTTTTAAAAAATCTCAATAACTTCATTTATTTAATGGATCTTTTTTTATATTTTCTAACATGGAGAAATATGTTTTACTGAAAATCTATAAAAAATTTTTTCTTAATATAAATATAAATGTAATAATAAAAACAATAATTGTCACATTTTCATTTTAAAATTTTCTGTTTTAATATTGACAAAAAAATAATGTTGTTTGTCAAGGTCAAAAACAAAAGAGGTTATGGAAGTTCTTTGGTCAGTTTATAACAGTTCGAGAAGAATTATACTTAATAATAAATTACTATGGATTTGATATTCAACAGAATTCATCATTGCCATCATTGTTGTTTTAATATCTGTTTCTCATTGCTTACATGGATTAGACAGAATTTGTTGAGGCAGATTTTCTGTAGCAGCTGAATGTCATTCTAGCCACCAACTCTCACTTGTATCTGAGCAGGTGAGGTTGGCAGCTACAAGGTTAGAAATAAACACTGACAATGATATTTATTTACAGTTTACAACTATTGCATTTGTGATTGAACCAAATTCGATGACTGGTACTTGTGCCAGTGGAGCGCTAAGAGCACCGTCCGAGTGTGATCATTGCCAGAGCAGCTGTCTGGCTTCCGTGCCAGTAGCACGTAAATAGCACCATTTGAGCGTGATCGTTACCAGCGTCACCTTACTGGTACTTGTGCCGGTGGCATGTGAAAAAACATGCGAGCGAAGTTGTTGCCAGTGCTGTTGGAATGGGTCCTGTGCAGGTGGCATGTAAAATACACCATTTCAAGCATAGCTGTTGCCAATACCACCTGACTGGCCCTCGTGCCAGTGGCACGTAAAAGCACCCACTACACTCTCAGAGTGGTTGACGTTAGGAAGGGCATCCAGCTGTAGAAACTCTGCCAGATCAGATTGGAGCCTGGTGTAGTCATCTGGTTCACCAGTCCTCAGTCAAATTGTCCAACCCATGCTAGCATGGAAAGCGGACGTTAAATGAAAAGAGAGAGAGAAGAAGACATATACATTACATACATTGGGGCACTGGGATATGTAACACACTGCCTAAGTACTAATCTTAAGAAATTAGGCTTCTCAAAACCAGAAAGGAGGAAGCTGATTGGAAGATTACAGATCGAAGCCATCACTGGAACAGTAAAAGTCTGTAAAACTTTCCAGAGTTTATCATTAAGTATATATGCACATGTTTAGACATGAGAATATATATATAAATTAGAACATCCAAATCTGCACATACATACAGGCAAATATATCCTGTTGATGTTGAAATTCCAACGAAGGAGCCTTGAATCTAGGTTAGAAACCGACTCTTTTTCTATTGGCAAGACATCTTGAAATAAAACTGAATAATGACATACAAACAAACAAACAAACAAACACCAGTAGACTTCCTTTAGTTTCCATCTACCAAGTCTTCTCACATGGTTTTCATCAGCCCAAGGTTACAGCAGAAGATATTTGCTCAAATATATCTGTAATCGCATGGCTGGAAAGTAAACTTCTTAGCCACACAGCCATGTATTTGTCTATATGACAATAAAAAATTAATAAAGCGACTAGAACACAAGGTGTTCTAGTGATTATATTCAAATATTGTACTGGCATCAACTTTCAGTGAGAGTCACTTCAGCAAAAATAATTGGTATTGTGTTGTGCAAAGAAGTACGAGATATTTCAGACCCAAATTTTCAATCATTCTTTTCTGGTGGCACAATAATGATTCAGCTTGGGTCTTATAATCCTCATGCAATTATTTCTATCCTAAAATCTGTTTCTGCTTTCTTTACGTTAGTTATTGCAAGAATGTAGCAAGTCATTATTTTATCAATACAGTTTCTAAGTTAAAGAGTTTTCTCTGGTTCATTACATTCCCTTATATGCAAACATCTAATTTCTAGTTAAATCTTTATCAATCGTAACAAATTTATTGGCTGTATCCACAATGTGTATCAGGATCAGCTGTGAACTATTTGATAATTAGATCAACAACAGTGACTTCATTATCATTTAGTTGATGGAGAACTAGGAAAGAAAAATACTCGTCCCTTAAAATATATTCATCATCATTTAATGTTCATTTTCCATGTTGGCATGAGTTAGATGGTTTGATATGAGCTGGCAAACTGGAGAGCTGCACCAGGCTCTAACTGTCTATTTTGACATGGTTTCTATGGCTGGATGCCCTTCTTAATGCCAACTACAAGGTGCCACACTGTGGGACTGAAACTGGAACCATGTGGTTGGGAAGCAAGCTTCTTACCACACAGCCATGACTGCACATAAAGTTTAAAATCTTGCCATGACCCTCACCCTGGGTCATATGGACCCTGGTTGAAAACCACTGGCTGAGATAATCAAAGATTTTTTTTTCTATTTAAATCATTGTATTTCATATTCAAGACCTTACCTTAATTATACTTAATAATAGTTTGCTTTTAATTAGGAATTTTAAATTACTTATGTTGAAGCACATGACAGGAAGCTTGAAAGATAAAAACAATACTGCAATCCAGTTGTGTTGCCTGTCATTTTGTTGTTGATTATATATCACCCATCAGTAGATCGGCCCCAGTACATAACTGGTACTTAATTTACCGACCCTGAAAGGATGAAAGGCAAAGTCGACCTTAGTGGAATTTGAACTCAGACCGTACAGACAGACGAAATACCGCTAAGTATTTCGCCCTGCATGCTAATGTTCCCTATTTCTTTATTGCCAACAAGGGGTTAAACACAGAGGGGACAAACAAGGACAGACAAATGGATTAAGTCGATTACATCGACTCTAGTGCGTAACTGGTACTTATTTAATCGACCCCGAAAGGATGAAAGGCAAAGTTGACTTCGGTGGAATTTGAACTCAGAATGTAAAGACAGATGAAGTACCGCTAAGCATTTCGCCCAGCATGCTAACGTTTCTGCCAGCTCGCCACCTTATCGATGATAATGTTTCTGCCAGCATGGCGCCTTATTCAACATATATTCCAAACAAGCATGGAATATGGACATGATATGCTGATATTTATGGTTATAGGAAATTTCACTGTAATTATTTTTGCCTAAGAAATTTTGTTTTAAATGACCTCATCACGATTTCTTTAATCCTTAACATTCAATAAAGACTTGTCTATTTAATAATGCTTTCATAAAATTTTTTATTATTATTTTTCATTTAAAATAAATACTAATATAATTCATATTATCATTGTCCAAACAGCGAATTTCCCAGACATGGATTTTTATATATGTTTCTGCTGGATTTCTGAATTTAAACAAGTAAAATACTGCCTCTAATGTGTGACACTGTATACATTCATCACTTCACATAGAATTTAATTAATACAAAACATTCAGTTTGTTATCGTTTTCTTTTTCTTCAAATACTATCGAGATCTGAAGTACTTGTGGCAATTATTTGAAACTCACATACATTTAGTAGATTTTTCAGTAAAATAGGATACACTTTATATTGGGTTTTATTTACTCGTTAATGCCTCATATGTTTGGTCATTGAGAAATTTGTTTGAGCCATTGAATTAGTCATCTTCTATTAATTTCTCTTTCATTTCAAACAGACCCTTGCTATGTTTTACTTATGTAAACACAGAAAACAGACATTAAACAACAACAAAAAAACCTTCCAACAATCAAACAAATAAATTAGAAAATACACAAAAAAACATTATAAAGTTGGCAAAATATAAAATAATACATTATTGAGTTGCCACTTAAGTTCATTTCCCTCTAAAGTCATCTGGTTGCAAAGGAACCCCAGGACACTGCTCTACCATTCTGTTTGTTGTCATATTTTTTTTTTGTTTTAATGAAAGTGTGGTAAGAAGCTTGCTTCCCAACCTCATGAATCCTGGGTTCAGTACCACTGTGTGGCACTTTGGGCAAGAGTCTTTAACTATAGCCTTGGGCCCACCAATGCTTTGTGAGTGAATTTGGGAGACAGAAACTGAAAGAAGCCTGACATATACATGCATATATCTATGTGTGTGTGTGTGTGTGTGTGTGTGTGTGTGTGTTTGTCTCCCCATCACTACTTGACAACCAGTGTTGGTGTGTTTACGTCCCCATAACTTAGCTGTTTGACAAAAGAGACCAATAGAATAAGTACTAGGCTTAAAAGATAAGTCCTGGGGTTGATTTGTTTGACTAAAAAACCTTTCAAGGTGGTGCTCCAGAATGACCGCAGTCAAATGACTAAAACAAGCAAAAGACTGAAAGAATATTGTTTCCTCTTGCCTCCTTTTTGGTATTTTTTTTATGGAGACCATCTCGTTGGCTGGGGTAGTGACATGCTGACCCCACCAGCCTAGGGACTCAGAATGTACGAATATGGAGCTAATACAGCAAAATTTGGTTGGGTAGACAGAAAATGGAAAAAGCTTGACGTGTTTGTGTTCCTTTCTACTATAGGCACAAGACCTGAAATGTTATGGAGCAGGGGACTAGTCAGTTACATCGACCCCTGTTCCACTGGTGCTTATTTTACTGACTCTGAAAGGCAAAATCAACCTCGGTGAAATTTGAACTCAGAACATAGCAACAGGCATAATACCGCTAAGCATTTCGTCCAGCGTACTAATGATTCTGCCAGCTCATTGCCTTAATAATAATAACAATTATCCTTTCTACTATAGGCACAAGGCATGTAATTTTGTGTGGGGAGAGGACTAGATGATTCCATCGATCCCAGTGCTTCATTGGTATGTATTTTACTGACCCCAAAAAGATGAAAGGCAAAGTCAACCTCAATGGAATTAGAACTCAGGACATAGCGATGGATGAAATACCACTAAACATTTTGTCCAGCATGCTAATGATCTTGCCAGCTCAGCACCCCATGTGTGTATGTGTTGGTTTCTCTTCATATATATTTTCCAGCTTATAATGCTACCCTGAACTGCATAAGCTATTGGGGTCACAGAGACCCATTTGAAGACTCACTTTTAGTAACTTAACAAGGGTGAATCTAATTTGTGGCCCTTGGATTTCATCCCACTTCAATGGAGCGATTTGAACTCAGCATTCCAAGTTATCAAAACTCTCTTAATTTTACTCCCACTGCTTATGATAACCATCCCAACCATTTTTATACTAAATTACAGTGGGATAGATCAGGCCATTTGAGAGATATCTGTTTTAGCCTAGCCATAAATTCTGGGCACAAAATATGGGAGAAAGATGAGATTCCTCAGATGGTTACGTGGTATCTAAACAAATTCATGTCAAACACATTTTCCTAAAATGTTTATCTTCATCAAATTCTAATCATAATTTTGTTCCAATCATATCTGATACCAAAACAAATGCTTTGATTCATCTGCAGAAGAATGGTCTATATATATATATACATATATATATTTATATATATATACATATATATATTTATATATATATACATATATATATTTATATATATATACATATATATATTTATATATATATACATATAT
>NC_068983.1:59000302-59004000 GCF_001194135.2 Octopus bimaculoides | reverse complement strand
GATGATGATGTCAAGACCTACCAAAAACTGAGCAAATATAAAGATCTTGAAATGGAAATTAGCAAAATGTGGAATCTGAAGACGAAAACAATACCTATCGTCATAGGTGCCGTGGGAATGACAGCGAAACGGGCTGATTACTACCTAGCTCAGATACCAGGAAACCCCAAAATGGCTGAAGTTCAAAAGATAGTGCTCATGGGAACTGTCCATATCCTACGTAAAATACTGTCTATGTGATCTCAAATTTTAAAGCAAACACATAATTTTCTTATGGTTTCTTAAACATTCTCTAGAACAACACTATGTACAAATCCAAATGTATGGTACCCTAGGTATAACACCTAGATTAAATTCTAACTTGTTGTCTCTTGAGGTCTCTGGGTGAGACTTGGATCCAACTTGTACAAATGCAAAGCAAAAGTCAAACATAAAATAATAATAATAATAATCTATTCTACTATAAGGACAAGGCCTGAAATTTTTGAGGGGTGGGGACAGTTACATTGACCCCAGTGTTTCACTGGTACCTATTGACCCCGGAAGGATGAAAGGTAAAGTTGATTTCAGCGGAATTTGAACTCAGAACATAAAGACAGACGAAATACTGCTAAGCATTTCACCCAGTGTGTTAACGTTTCTGCCAGCTCGCAGCCTTAATAATAATGATAATAATTCTGTTACAGGCACATGGCTTGACTACTACTACTACTACTACTAATAATAATAATGATTATGATAATGATAGTGATGGTAATGGCAATGAAGATGATCATAATAATAATGAAAATGACGATGATAATATCAACAACAATCATTACAATAATACCAAAAATATATAAGAGAATCGAAAAGAAGCAGCAGGAGAATAATCAGTGGTCAGTGAAGAAACAATCAATTACTGTCGTTTCTGGCCGTCCAGTGGCAGGCAAAAGGAAATAAATATATTGTCCTGTTTTCTTCCCTATCTCAATGGAACTTTCATACATTGCAAAGTATATCCAAGTTATGAAATACCCACAGAAAAAGACATGTTCAAACTTGCAACACAAAAACTAATCAAAGAACAGCAAAATGATCATATTATAGAACTTACCAATGTCTTGGGCTATTCATCATATCGGAATAGTCAAAACAGGAAGGAAACTGAAAAATATTCTCAATACTATTGCTGAAAACTATTGGGAAAAGAAGCATCACCTAATCAATTTTCCAATTCCTCCTTTTGTTATCATCCCACTTGAGACTGTCCCTTGGTTATGTGATATAAACTTCATGTCTTAAAGAGAACTGAATTAAAACCTTCCATCAAATCTTCTGTTAATTTATGGTCCAAACACCAGCTTAATAATGGCAAAGTTGCTTTTCTAGATTCTTCATAATTCTTTTTAATTAATGAAAAGAAAAGTAGTGTTTTTCTGTAGAAATATGGTAACAAAAAAGTTATCCCTTTTTATACCAACTTGCTTAAGACCATCTGTGTGTTTGATAAAAATCTTCATGCTTTAAAGTGATACAAATTAAAGCCAGAATTCTATCTTGGTTTATGTTCCAAAAACCAGTTTAATAATGGTAAAGTTATTTATCTTGCCAAATTATTTGTTATTGTCAGAATTAATTGCAACAAAGGTAGTGTATTTTAACAGAAATTTGACAGCAAAAAAGGTTGAAGAAATGGAATAACTGTGGAAAGATAAAGATCTGGTAATCGTGATATCTAAAATGTGGTTGTTAAAAAAAATGACATTCCTTGGAAACAATAAAAGAATATACAGGCAAACAGACCTGAAGTAATTCTATATTTGAGAGATGAGGAATTATTTACATTATTTACATTTGACGGATTTTGTTTGTTGTTGACACAACATTTTGGCTGATGTACCCCCAGCCTTCATCAGGTACCCTGGGGATATTTCGAACCTGGGTTCTCATTCCTAAGGTATTTTTCGATGTTATAATTATTATTCAGGCCACTGCCTGGAATCGAACTCAGAATCTTGGGTTTAGTAGCCTGTGCTCTTAACCACTACGCCATATGCCTGTAGATAATTATGGAGTGAATTTTAGGGCTTATAAATCTAATATTTTCTTATCCTTTCTTAATACCAGTTCCCATATGCTACTCATATCTGCACTCAGTCTGCTTAGGACGTTGTTGTGTCCTAGTATATGTGCTGCTTCTTTTAGTTTTCATATTTTCCAGTGGTGTTCTCTATCTGTTATTCATCCCACAAGGGGAGGTGGTCTCCGTTTTTCCATACATGATCAGCTATACCTGATTTATCAATATCTCCTTGTGTCACAGCTTTATGATGTTCCTCTACCCTTCCTGAGTGACACCTATGGATGTCTGTGGTCAGCTTGGACTTTGTATCATCCATCCCTTCATTATGCTGCTAGCATCGCACCACATGAGACAAAAAAGGAGCTTGGGTTTGAGGTAAATGGACTGTGAAAGCAAGGTAGACCGAGGAAAATATGGAAGGGACAGGTGGAGGAGGAAATTGGGAGGGTTGGCTTGAGAAGGGAGGGCGCCCAAAACAGGGCAAGATGGCAAGATGGTGTGAAGGTGGTTACTATGGCATGGAGGTAGATCCGGCCACCCCCATTAAAGGGAACAAAATTTGGATCTAAAACATTGGATGATAATGATGATCAAGTACTTTATTCAATGAATGGACAAATTTGAATGCTAAAGATTTAAAGATGATTTAAATAAGTGATATTTAAACTCTCATCTTTCAAAGTATACAACAGTGAATACCAGTGGCTGATATGAGGTTCCTACAAAATGAGTTTGAAGTAATGGTATTTGATGAAGTACTGTAAGTTGAGCCACTATTTCTCTGGATTGAGAGATCTGAGCTCTGATACTATGGATGTGTAGTAAAAATGTCTCAGGAAAGAATCACTGGAGAGGCTTTAATCCAACCAGCAGAAAACCCAGGAATAATCTATGAGGAAGATGGTTGGATAACATCCCTGAGCTTGATCGATCTCACTTGGTGATCCAAGTGGATTGATTGGAGACAGTTGTTTCTGTGAAGTTGTGCTTGAGAATTCTTCCTCCATGACCTTCCCAGCAATAAGTGGGCGAAGATGAGAAGATGAGATTCCTCAAAGAACCAGGTCTACAAACAAAAGTTTGCATAGACAATGGGTTTCCTGGTGAAACATAAACACATTTCAACCTTTTAATTGCATATTTAAAGGAGCAATTATTGTTCTGATAAAATATTGAACAAAATTATATTTTCTTTTTTGCTTTGTAAATGCTATCATAGAACACAAGTACTAAAAAGAAACAAAAAAAAACAGCAAAAAAAAAAAGCAAACAACTCCCAAAAACTGAATACATTTCCTCCGGTTAGATTTGCAATATGGATAGTTGTTTAACTCTGTTCAGCAAGACTTTAATTTAAGCCAATGATTGACGTATATACTCTATGAAAGGATGTCTATACTTTCAAGTTAATTTCCCAAATGGAATGATAGATGAGTTTCAGGAAATTAAACTCAGTCACATTACAACTAGATGCCTCGTTCAAACATGGTTTACATTATTATTTGGAGTGAATTTATGAACTTGTTTATAAAGATGAAAAGAATGTTTAAATACAAGTTGTGTGCCTATATATATATATATATGTATATATATATATATATATATATATATATATATATATATATATATATAT
>NC_068983.1:58984534-58994534 GCF_001194135.2 Octopus bimaculoides | reverse complement strand
ACCCAGACATGTACACTCACGCACACAAAGGCATGTTCACACATATATACACACGTGTAAATGCACACACACACATTTGCATTACACACTCACACCTACATACACAACCACACACAGTCAGAATGACACTACTGTAAAACCGTCCCACAAATCAAGAAATAACCAAATACCAAAAGACGAAAACATTCTGCCGCCTTTGATGTAATTTCAGCTCCTACACAATGAAAACTGTATGGAATTTATCAACGAATGATAAATCATTGAAATAATTTATTCATGAATCACTGTAAATCACTTGAGTGAGAGAAAATGACTTCACAAACTTTTATAATAAAGTAAAAGTAATGTCTTGTTATGAAGCTGTGAAAGACATTTCGAAAAATTAACGCAGTTCAAATGAATGCATTAAACATGTGGTGATGAGTGTTTGGTGATGGTAGGCATTATCATTCTTAATTACAATTATATGACACACACAAACTTACATGTGTGTTTGTGTATTTGGTTATGTATATATATATACACACACACACACACATGCATACAAATTTACATCACACACATACATTTTCACACATGTTTACTCAGACATTTACACACTCATGCACAAAAAGGCTTATTTACATATGAGCATGATCATTGTGAGTGTCGCCTGACTGGCTCCCGTGCCAGTGGCACATAAAAAGCACCATTCAAGCGTAGTTGATGCAAGTGCTGGCTGACTGGCTCCTGTGCAGTTGGCATGTAAAAAGCACCATTCCAGCATGGTCAATGCCAGTACCACCTGGCTGGCCCTCATGCTAGTGGCATGTAAAAAGCACCTACTACACTCTTGGATTGGTTGGTGTTAGGAAGGACAGCATCCAGCTGTAGAAACTTTGCAAGATTGGATTGGAGCCTGGAGCAGCCTTCTGGCCTGCCAGTCCTCAGTCAAACCATCCAACCCATGCCAGCATGGAAAGCGGACGTTAAACGATGATGATGATGATATATATATATATATATAGTTGAAATTTATTGAGAAACAAAAGACAAGTTTTTTGACATATGACACAAGTCATAAGAGGTGGTTGGTGTCCAAGTCCATTACCTATCTGGGCATTACAATTTTCATGTGACTTCATATGATTCACGTATCCTGCTTTTGACAACAGAACACGATCACATATAATACATACCCAATGTCCACTTTTGATTACAGTTCTAATTGATCCTTTGTGACAGGCACTTTTAAGTTCAGAGTGCTGAATCATCTTTCCCTCCCAGGCATAGCAACCAGTCCTAACAGTACCTTTCTACTTGTTCTGATCTAGAGCATCATTTTCCCAATCACCTTTGTTCATATATAATTTTTTCAGATTTTCCTTCACACAGTCTTTATACCTTTTCCTCGGCTTATGTTGTGGCCGCTTACCAGAGTTGAGCTCACCATAATAAAAAAGGCACTTTGGCAAATGCTCATCTTTCATTCTAATAACATGTCCAGTCCATCTCATTTGAGCCAAGGTAACATGTTCAATTAAGCTGCAACGTGCTATGTGCAAAACCTCTGTATCTGGTATGAAACATTCCCACTTGACTCTTAAGATACGTCTGAGGCACTTTTGATGAAATCTCTCCAGCATTTTTATGCGACACTTGTAAGTGGTCCATGTCTCACTTGAATAAAGAAGTGCAGTCATTAGACACGCTTTATAGACACTGATTTTTATCTGCAAGGAAATACCTCTATCCACCCATACTAGTTTTTCGAGCTTTCCAAATGCAATACTTTTCTATTCGATAGTATATCTCTGCATCAAGACTACCATCTCTAGACAGTGTGTGCGTGCGTGTGTGTGTGTGTGTGTGTGTGTGTGTGTTTGTGTGTGTGTGTGTGTGTGTGTGTGTGTGTGTGTGTATATATGTATATATAGATCTTGTATTTTAATAATTTTTTATGTTATATTACATTCATTGTATATTATATTGCAATATAAATAAATTATTAAATTGTCTATTGAATCTCTAGTTATTTTGTTTGTAATTTGCATTATAGCCCTATTTATGTAGTACTCAACTGACATACCAATGAATTGGATTTTTTGCACATCCCTTTGAAGAAATTTCATTCCTTAGTTTCATACTTTACACACACACACACACACATGTAGGGGCAGGTGTGACTGAGTGGCTAAGAAATTTCTTTCCAAACTACATGGTTTCAGGTTCAGTTCCACTGCATAGCATCTTAGGCAAATGTCTTCTACTATAGCCCTTTGTGAACAAAGGCCTTGTGAGTGGATTTGATGGACAGAAACTGAGAGAAACTTATCATGTGTAAATGTGTATGTGTGTGCGTGCATTTATGTGTATGTTTGTATCTCTTTGTCATGACATAGTATGATTGTTGTAAATGAGTTTCACTGCCATACAAGCAGTGTCATTCAATTTCAGCATTCTATGAAAACATGTCTGGCCATAGAGGAATATTATTTTGCATGGAAACAGGTGAGGGTTGGTGACAGAGAGGGTTGGTGACAGAGAGGGTATCCATCCATAGAAAATCTGCTCTGTGATATACAGCCTTTTCAATAACCAAACAGATCAGGATAAACAAAAGTATAAAAGACTAAGCCTTCCAGCATGAGTGTGGGTGCAGCAGATTCTGCAGAAGTCAGTGATCTAACCTACAATATATTTTAAACTCTCCATGTGAGAAATCCTTCCTTGTTCCAAAAGTTTATCTCAATGAATAGTTATATTTTACTCAGAAGCTTATTCCAATGCCACTGATGATCAGTTCTGTAAAGGCCTCCACAAGTTTTTCAAGAAAATAATTTTCTCTATCACTGTCAAAGAACAGTTAAAAGTAATTTCTTTCTTTGATGTTTCTTTATAGAATTATCTAATTCTAAATAATCACTCTGCAAGAAATCCCACTGATACTTTGCAATATGTCCAAAATTATCTAAAATCCATTATAAATGATTTGGTTCAAATCATTTCTGCAAGACATTTTACTTTATCTTCTAATGAACAGATATTGAATAAAATATCAGAATATGATAATGAAGCACTCAGAAGCAATTGATTTCAAAGAACAGAATATAACCTGTATATATAAAGTGAAATAAAACTTATATATAAAGAGAGTAAAATGTAACCTGTATATACAGAGTGAAATATAACTTCTATACACACAGTAAAATATAACACACACGCACACACACACACACACACACACACACACACACACACACAGAGTAAAATATAGTCTGTATATACAGCCGCCATTACTAATCGTATAAAGAGATATACATATGTATTAGAATTTCTAAGTCATCACTCCTATAATCAAACTTCTGTTTAGATTCTTACACTTTCTGCAGTCTGGAACACCATAATTAATTAGAGGCTCACTAATCAGTAATAATTATAACATGAGCGTGTACAATTATGTTTTAATATGTTCAAGTAGCTTCATGCATGGAAAGACTTTTACTGCAGAAAAACACATCAGTGAACTATGAATGATGTCCCTGGACTATGGGGCATGTGTTTCTGTATCATTATGCTTCATCAGTTACAGATACTGGACCTATTGTCCACAGCATGTTAAGAATTACCATTCTTATATTTAAACAACAAATAGTAAATTTGCTGATGTGTGCAATCCTTTGTCAAACTTAAATCAATTAGGGTTCCAGTTGATCCAATCAATGGGACAGTCTGCTTGTGAAATTAATGTGCAAGTAGCTGAACACTCCACAGATACACATACTCTTTGAAACTCATTTTTGCCAGCTGAGTGCACTGAAGCAGTGTGAAATAAAGTGCCTTGCTCAAGGACACAGAGTGCTGTTGGGAATCGAACTCACAACCTTATGGTATCTGTAGATAATGAAGCCTAATGATGCAGAAACATAAGTTCTACAGTCTGATGACAGTGGTGTGTTTTATTCACTTATTGTCTATAAGAACAAGTTGTCTCCTGAGTCAGTTTCTGCTGTAAATGTCTAAGCAGGTTTGAATTTGCACAATTATATTTAGTGAATGTGTTAAATATAATACTATTAGTTACTCAATCAAAACAATATAAAGATTTCTTCTACAATGTACAGTCTTGCACAGGTCATTGCTAGCTAACCTTTTAAAATGAAAACCCACCAAACTGTAATTGTAATTAAAATGAAAACCCACCAAACTGTAATAGTACCATTAATATAACTTTAAGAGAATTTGCTAAGCAAAAGAAATTATTTGTGCATTAAATTTAAAACTAATTATGTCTTTCCATCTTATATCAGTTTAGCCAATTTTAAAAACAAAATTTACATTAATTCATAACCTAAGCAGAAAGTTAGCTACCTCACCATTGCTTCATAAATAGCATTTAAATTTTTTTTACACCATTTCATATCAAGTTGACAATTCTCTCATAATGCAATGCCATGTATGTCTCATGAGAAGCCTTGCCGACTCTGCAATCTGGAATTATACAGAATTCTTTTTCAAAACATAGTCATTCAACGTACACCAAAAGTAATCTCATTTAGCAGACATGGGGTATTTAAAACTCTGAAATATTCATAACCCATGATTTTCTCAAATGCATAAGCTCTTGTCACAAACACTTATCCTAATCCCTTAAATCTTCTAAAGAAACAATTTATCAAATTCTATCTAATACAAAAAGCATTACACATCATCTGCAACTCTCACCCTCTAGTCTTAAATAAAAATGTATGCTAATTTGCTTTGCTGTCACATATCCATGCTCTCCCATTAGAATTTCAAAGTGGACCCTTCTGATTCATGAGTGATGATTAATAACTATCAACACTGCTTTGACTCATTTGATTATAATCTCACTTGAAGATGTGTATGACTAACTGAAGAAACTGCATAATAAATCTAAGGTTTGGTTTATGTTTATTGTGCATAACATCTCAGTGAAACATGTCAGAGTGATCTCCTTCATATTTCTGTATGTGAAGGGAATAACAATGTTTATTTAGATCTACTTAAAGTTTTACAGGAAAGCTTTAAAAAGTTTGGCTCATCTCCTTTAATTTTACCTTAGGCATTTAATGCAACCTGTTTGAGATATGATACGCACATTAGCCCAAGGTGTTACAACTAAGTTTTAGCCTATGTTTGATTTAAATCACAATTGACTTTAAATTGTTTTCATGGGCCGAAGGATGAGAGGGTAGGGTTATTATCCTCTGATGAACAGTCAATGAATCATGAAACACATTAGGACAATTTCCTTTTTTTTTTTTGTATGAAGAGAATACCAATGTATATTTACAACCGTGTAGCATTTCATAGTGAAAGCTTAAAAAAAGAAAAACATAGTTTCATTACTTTACATTTGTCTTAATTTTCTGATTACACTGGATTTTGCATAGATATTCATCATTGTCCTTATTTAATGTCCACATTTTCATGTTAGCAAAGGCTAGACAGAATTTATTGAGGTAGAATTTCTGTGATGAGATACTATTCCTGTTGTTAACTCTCATTTCCAAGTAATATGATAACTCCTCATGGTCAGACATGCTTTTCATGGCAGACTGGAAATGAACAGCATTGCTTGTATGATGATAATGTCACTCATTTACAAACGTCACATGATATCAAGACAAGGCTACACACAGACAATCATGTGCAGGTCAGATGACAGCAGTGACAAAATAAATACTTAAGTTGAACAAAAGCATTTTAAATTATTAAAAGATGCATTAGACAAAGTTTTCGCCAAACTTTCAAGTGTTGGCATTGTAATTAGTTTCCAGCTTAGCAAAAGCAAAACCCTGCCTTCTGAAAACTTCTCAGAGAACAAGATAGTCCCCAGCTGGAGACAAGTATTGAAATGATGGTTGAAACAATTCTGGAGGAAGAAAACAAAGGGAAGGTTTATACCAAACAATGAAATCCACCAAAACTTGGCATCCTATGGATAATGTTGATGAGGACATCTGTACACACCTGATGTTAGAGAAGATGGCGCTATGAGACAAGCTACGGTGTATGCCAAATAAATTGGAAGAAAATAGCAAGCAATTACAAACTATCATTTTGTATAAGCACCAAGAAACTTGATAAAAAGTTAAATTGTAATTACTGTAGAAATATTATTTCCAAATCTCTCTAAAGGAGACTATGGCAGTAGTACTGGGTATTAATAGTTATCATCAAGCTAACAAAGCAGTCCAGAAAAATAAGATGAATGCTACCATTGATTAGCTCCAAGAAGCTATCACCTCTAGCTAGCTATGTGACACACAAACCTGTGTCTATTACAACCTTCAAACAGGGGAGGTCATCAGCTTCCCCTTGCTGGTTCAACATCCACAGACTAGTTTTGGGGTATTTGTCCCTTATCAACGTGGAGTAGCAGAACCCAGCAGGCATTGCTTTTGACTTTTTATATGTATTCAATGGGACACATCCACATCCTTTACTTGTTTTTCATTTATGTTTGCTATTTATTCTAACAATCTCTTTTTCTGAACAGCTAAGTTACAAGAATGTAAACAAACCAACATTGATTGGTCAAGCAGTGTGAGTACAAATACAAAGATGTACACACACACACACACACACACACATACAACAGGCTTCCACACAGTTTCTGTCTACCAGATTCGCTCACAAATCATTAATTAGATTGGTCGGCCCAAGGCCATTGTAGAAGACACTTGTCCAAGGTGCTCTGCGGTGGGACTGAACCTGAAACTTCATGGTTGTGAAGCACACTTCTTAACTGCACAGCCATTCTTTCATTTGACAAAATAAAATATGGAATTTTACAGAATTCAGAGAAAAATATATCTTGCTTAGTGTATTGCATAGGATTGGGAAGAGAAAGTAACCTTTGACTGTTAGACCTGAGATCCAATCAAGAAAGATCAGTTTATGAGTGAAAATAAGAAAAAATGCAATAAAACTAAATACAGCAACTCAACAGATGAACTGTATCTGATGTGGAGTCATTTCTTCTCCTTTTTTTGAAACACATCCTGACTTGGAGATCCTGGGAAGGTCATTAGCGCAGTCGTTTGTTCTCTAACTAAGCCATGAAAATTAAAATAAAAATCATTCAAAATGTTATTTTACTGATATTTGATTCATGCTTGATGGAGCGTAACATTTTAATAATTTGGCCAGATTAATTGAGGTTGAAAGTTGTTAATTGACCAAGATAGTTATCATTATTATCACCTTACTAAAGTCGGTGAGCTGGCAGAGTCATTACAATTCAAGACAAAATTCTTAGCGGTGTATCTTCTAGCTTTTTATGTTCTGACTTCATACACCACCGAGGTCAACTTAGCCTTACAGAATCGATGTAATAAGAACCAGTTGAGACTGTGGTTGATGTAAGTAACTTGTCCCTTCCTCTCAAAATTGCTGGCCTTGTGCCAAAATTAGAAAGAATTGTTATCATTATCAAGCATGCTACTTTTATGTGCACACCATTTGTCTATTTGAATGAAAACAAGATACAACAGCTGTAAGATTAAGGTCAAGATACTGAATTACTTACTCATTAGTCATGAGTTCAATCCTTATATCAACCACTATTAAAAAGATAAAATAGATGCATCTAAATAAAAAGTTTCAAAACTAAATAAGAATAAACACTGTCATCATCATCATCATTTGACATCCACATTTCAATGCTTGCATGGAGCAGAAGGTATTCATCAAAGCAGATTTTCTACAGCTGGATGCTCTTCCTGTTACCAACCATCACCTGTTTTCAAGCAAGTTAATATTTCTCGGTGGTTGGACAGGTTTACAAGGAAGACTGGAAATGAGGGATACTGCTTGCGTACGGTAATGCATTTTTACAACCATCATGTGATGTTACAATGAGGAGATGCACAGGCATACATATGATAGCTGACCACTCGTGACCAAGGAAGACCATTGCTGACCTTCAGGAACATTTTGTGCTCTAGGACTAACTTATATTTTGCATTTGCGGCTCTGTTGGTGGCTAATGAGCCCTGCTCTTGGCAAGCATACACGACTGCAAACATTACAAACTAAGCTGTCCTCATTCACTATACCAGCAGTGCGCTTTTGAGCAGCTCACTTAAGTTCTTCATACAGAATATGTGCTCTCTCAAAGGTGTCAACCCCCTCTTTAACCTGCTTCCTCCATCTGAGGCAATGACAGACACTGCTCTCCCAGTCAGTCTCCTGCATATCACAGCTCTTTAATGAAGACTTGACACAGTCCTTAAATCACAGCCTTGGTTTCTGCTGGGCTCTCTTTCCATTCACAAGTTCCCCATATAGCATCATCTACTTAGGGATCTTGCTATCCTTCATTCTAATGAGGTGTCCAATCCAACATAACCAGTGCTTCTATGTCATTATTCAGTTTTATTTCAACATTTCTTGCCAATAGAGAAAGCCAGTTTCTAACTAGACCTAAGGCTCCTTTATTGGAATTTCAACAACATCAACAGCCTACTTTCTCAAGACTGGTATTTAGGCAGTGTGTTACATATCCCAGGGCCCCAGTAATTACAGGCATAAACCTGAACTTGTAATCTGGATAGAGTAACTGTAGATTTCTCAATAGTTCAGCATAGGTGTTCTCTTTTTCACTGATCTTCAGCTTTATGTTAACATCTGCTGGGCAGCTGATTTCCACAATTGTATACAGTTTCTCTTCTCTATCCCAAATCATTATGTCAGATCTGTTGTGCTTACATTTTATTGAGGTCTTCACTGGTACATTCCACCAGCATTCCTCTCTATTACGAGGGGCTATAGCTTCTACCATATTGTGGGTTCTTATTTCTTTGGTCTCGGGGTTATCCTTTTAGCAGATCTCATTATAGAGTGTCCTAGCTTCAACATCATGTCTCATCTGTAGATAATACTTATGATGTGGGTGATATCTTCAATGTGAACTCCACAAAGTCTGCATCGTATGGTATTCAGTTTTATACATATATATATATATATATATATCTTGCCAATAGAGAAAGAAATAATTTCTATCCTAGATCCAAGGCTCCTTCATTGGGACTTCAACATCAACAACAAGGTATCAGTGCATGTGCAGATTTGGATTCAGTGCATGTGCAGATTTGTATGCTTTGTTTTATGTATGCATTCTCATGCATATAGTTACAGCTCAACGTCTCCATTCTCCTTTTATAACTATCACCAGGCATCGGTAGCTAGAAGGCACAGACTTTGTCACCATGAATATAGTGCAATTATTTTCCAGTTGTGATGAGCCATCCACAATTGCTATACCAGTTGTAGATCTCAGTAGCATGTCTCTCCCATTCACCAGCAGAGAAAACACTACGTGCCGTAAATAAAACCTCTGTTAATTGTTTGTGAGTGTTTTAATTACTTCTGCACACAGCCCTAGAATGACATTTTCATTCATCGGCAGCTACCATGACTACCACAACAACGTCCAACGACACTTTTATACTTTATTATGATAGCATATATGATTTTCAGAGAGATTTGCTGGTATTTCTAGCAGATCAAAAGACCATATAAATGCTCCCTAATTAAATTATAAACTCAAATCTCAGATGTAAAAGAAACAGATAATTTATATTTAACTTTCAAAAACAACAATGTAAATGTCAGTGAGAAAAATTAAACCAGCGAAAGAAGCATTTACTGATATTAAGTTAGTAATACTAATGCAATAAAACATTGGTTATTTGGCAGACAAGATGTCCTGGAAGTGTGCGTTCTTTAAACTTCCATCAAAGGAAATCTAAGTACTGGATGACTTTCAAATGACTTTTAATGACTTTACTTGCTGACCTTTTTATTAATCATAAAGACATTTCTTCATAATATGATCGGTCATATTTATAGTGTGCACCTACTCTCCACAATGCAGGTTGTTGTTGTTGTTGTTGTTGTTGTTGTTGTTGTTGTTGTTGTTGTTGTTGTTGTTGTTGTTGTTGTTGTTGTTGTTGTTGTTGTTGTTGTTGTTGTTGTTGTTGTTGTTGTT
>NC_068983.1:58981643-58984118 GCF_001194135.2 Octopus bimaculoides | reverse complement strand
CACCAGGAAAAAAGCATAGTAGTATTTTTCCCTTCTTCACATTCTGAGTTCAAATTCGGCTGAGGTTGACTTTGCCTTTCATCCTTTCGGGGTCAATAAATTAAGTACCAGTTGAATACTGGGTCGATGTAATCGACTATCCCCTTCCCTGCTAATTTCAAGCCTTGTACCTATAGTAGAAATGATTATTATAATAATAATAATAATTATTATTATTATTATTATTATTATTATTACTATTACAGCAGTGAGCTGGCACGATTGTTAGCATGCGGGGATAAATACTTGGAAGCATTTTGCCTGTCTTTACATTCTGAGTTCAAATTCTACTAAGGTCGACTTTGCCTTTCATCCACTTCAGGGTTGATAAGATAAGTACCGGTTAAGCACTGATGTCGATTTATCAACTTACGCACTCTCCTGAACTTGCTGGCCTTGTGTCAAAATTTGAAATCATCATCATCATCATCATTATTATTCTTTTCTACTCTAGGCACAAGGTCCGAAATTTTTAGGGGAGGGGGCCAGTCGATTAGATCGACCCCAGTATGCATCTGGTACTCAATTTATCGACCTCAAAAAGATGAAAGGCAAAGTCGACCTTGGTGGAATTTGAACTCAGAACATAACAACGGACGAAATACCGCTAAACATTTTGCCCAGCGTGCTAACCATCCTGCCACCTTACCTTATTATTATTATTATTATTATTATTATTATTATTATTATTATTATTATTCAGTGAGAGAGCAGCGCATGCCATCGAAGTGACACTGGGGTAAAATATACGAAGCCAAGTATACCCATCATGATTACCCATCTGGTGTGGGACAAACACAAAGACACACACACACACATATATGAGATCACCATGTTGCGCACACATGGTTGTGATGCATGTGCCCAGCTGTGCTGAGTCCAAACCCGTGCCCTACCCATATCACCTAATGTTAGCAGCTGCAACAACCAATCCCGCTAGCTCGCTCCACTGATGTCTGTTCATGGCGACTGCAGCAGGTCGAAAGAGAACAACACTGGTCTTGTTTCTCTCACTTCTTCTCTCCCGCTTCCTGTTTTGGTCAGGCCCCTTGACCATTGACGTCCCAGCCCTTTCCTTCTGACTCATCTCATCTCCACATGAATATCATCAATAATTTCCTCAACTGCAAAGAGTCTAAGCCTTGCTTCATAACAAAATGAAGTACTGGGTTTGTCACATGCTCCTTTCATTGCAAGAACTGTTTCTTTTTCTTTGCCTTTCATCCTTTGAGGTTGATAAATTAAGTACCAGTTGTGTACTGGAGTCGATCTAATTGACTGGCCTCCTCCCCCAAAATTTTGGGCCTTGTGCCTAGCACAGAAAATATCTGTTTTCTTTTTTATCAATTAAAACCAAGTGGTAAATAGCTATAAGCACAGGAGTGGCTGTGTGGTAAGTAGCATGCTTACGAACCATATGTTTCTCGGTTCATTCCCACTGCGTGGCATCTTGGGCAAGTGTCTTCTACTATAGCCTTGGGCCTGCCAAAGCCTTGTGAGTGGATTTGGTAGACGGAAACTGAAAGAAGCCCATTGTATATATATGTATATATATATATATGTATGTGTATGTGTATGTTTATGTGTTTGTATTTGTCCCCCAACATTGCTTGACAACCGATGCTGGTGTGTTTATATCCCCGTAAATTAGCAGTTCGGCAAAAGAGACCGATAGAATAAGTACTAGGCTTACAAAGAATAAATAAGTCCTGGGGTTGATTTGCTCGACTAAAGGCTGTGCTCCCGCATGGCCGCAGTCAAATGACTGAAACAAGTAAAAGAGTAAAAGAGTAAAGAGCTATGATGAACAACATTAGCAATGAGTCATAAACAAACTGAACTACAAAGCTGCAATGTGGATCAGTAGTCTAATTTTAGCATTTTATCTTCTTTCTCTATTACTGCTTTACTGGGAATCTGATAGAGAATTTGTTTGTGCTATTCCTAGTATACCAGGAATAAGGTGAGATGGGGTTTATCTACAACTCATCTGTTTCCATATGAATCTCCAGCTTTTGAGTATGTTGTGTATTTAGACCTCAACGACTTCCACGAATCAAGTATTGCAGTAAGAAGATAATCTGACTGACCAAATTTCCAATTGATTTCAGTGCTTCCGATAACAGGATTAGTTCTGGGTTGTGGCTGGTTTCACTTGATTATCTGTTGATCTAATATTGCTGATCTGCCATTGACTAATTCAAGTTTGTTAATCGGTCAAGTTTAGTAACAGACAAAAGTTAATGACTGCCATACAGTTTATTAATTCCTGTAAAAGTAAAAAAAATTATATCTTCAATATTACGATAATTCAAGGCTATGAGCTTGCAGAAATGTTAGTACGCTGGGTGAAATGCTTAGCGGTATTTCGTCTGTCTTTATGTTCTGAGTTCAAATTCTGCTGAGGTCGACTTTGCCTTTCATCCTTTCGGGTTG
>NC_068983.1:58969235-58981566 GCF_001194135.2 Octopus bimaculoides | reverse complement strand
TACGCTGGGTGAAATGCTTAGCGGTATTTCGTCTGTCTTTATGTTCTGAGTTCAAATTCTGCTGAGGTCGACTTTGCCTTTCATCCTTTCGGGTTGATAAATTAAGTATGAGATGTAGGAGCCATCTGGTTCACCAGTCCTCAGTCAAATCGTCCAACCCATGCTAGCATGGAAAGCGTACGTTAAACGATGGTGATGATGATAATGATGATGTGTACTGGGGTCGATCTAATTGACTGCCCCCTGCCCCCACCCAAATTTTGGGCCTTGTACCTAGAGTAGAAAAGAATATTACAATAATTCTTCCACATGCAGAATTCTTTTTCTTCTTTTTTCCTTTTCTCTCTCTTCCTCTCTGTCTTTTCTTTCCATCTTTGTCATTTCTTCATTTCTTTCTTTCAAACATTCATTTGTTCCTTCTTTCTTTTTCCTCTTCTCGTTTCTTCTTCCCTTTTTCATTCCATCTTTCCTTCATTTCTTTTCTTTCTCTCTTCCTTTCTATCCTTGTTTCTGTCCTTTCTTTCCTTCATTACTTTCTGTTTCCTTTTTCCTCTTTTCTTCCTTTCTTTTCCTTCTCTCCTTCATTTTAGTCTTTCTTTTTCCTTTTCTTCTCCTTTTTCCTTTCTTCATTCATTCTTTCCCTTCTCCTCCTCCTTCTCTAACCCTTAACCCACTCAAACTACCCCCAGCCTGACATTTTCTAATGTCGTTATCAACATCAACAGGCTGAAGTTGGTGGATTTAATTCCAGGATAACGATTGTTCCCTTTCTCTGTTTGCGATAACCATATTTGTAGTTACAACATAACTGAACTAAGCTGTAAATCAAGAAATAATGAGCCAGATTACCTGCAGATATATGACATGAGATATTCAGTTTGTGGTTGATTATAGATTTTGCTATATTTTGGTCCATGACAAAACACAGACTTACAGAAACAACACATTTAGTGACAATCTAAAGACAGTTCCAAGTTGATACTTTCTTGTATTGCATAATGTTTTCAAAGTTCTTCGCAAGAACCAGTCAAGTTAAGAAGGAAATAAATGTATACCATTCTTTGTAGAATATCTAAGGCAGCGAGCTGGCAGAAATGTTAGCATGCTGGGTGAAATGCTTACTCTTTTACTTGTTTCAGTCATTTGACTGCGGCCATGCTGGAACACCGCCTTTAGTTGAGCAAATCGACCCCAAGACTTATTCTTTGTAAGCCTAGTACTTATTCTATCGGTTTCTTTTGCTGAACTGCTAAGTTACAGGGATGTAAACACACCAGCATCAGTTGTCAAGCAATGTTGGGGGACAAACACAGACACACAAACACACATACATATATATATATATATATATATGCATATATACGACGAGCTTCTTTCAGTTTCCGTCTACCAAATCCACTCACAAGGCTTTGGTCGGCCCAAGGCTATAGTAGAAGACACTAGCCCAATGTGCCATGCAGTGGGACTGAAGCCAGAACCATGTGGTTGGTAAGCAAGCTACTTATCACACAGCCACTCCTGCTCCAGGAGTATTTAATCTGTTTTTATGTTCTGAGCTCAAATTCTGCCATGGTTGACTTTGTCCTTTATCCTTTTGGGGTTGATAAACTAAGTACCAGTTGTGTACCGGGGTCGATCTAATCGACTGGCCTCCTATCCAAAAATTTTGTGCCTTGTGCCTAGAGTAGAAAATAATATATATAGATTCAAAGGCTGCGAGCTGGCAGAAACGTTAGCACGCTGGGTGAAATAATTAGCAACATTTTGTGTGTCTTTATGTTCTGAGTTCAAATTCCGCCAAGGTTGACTTTGTCTTTTATCCTTTTGGGGTCAATAAATTGCATACCAGTTGAATACTGGGTCGATCTAATCAACTGGCCCCTGCCCCCCAAAATTTCAGACCTTGTACCTAGACTAGAAAACATTCTTTGTAGAATATCTTTTTATCTTTTACTTGTTTTAGTTACTGGACTGTGGCCATGCTGGAGCATCAACCTGAAGGAATTTCGTTGAGCAAATTGACTCCTGTACTTGTTTTTAAATGTGGTACTTATCTTATCAGTCTATTGCTGAACTGCTAAGTTATAGGGATGTAAGCAAACCAACACTGGTTGCCAAGTTGTGTAGGGGACACACAAAGACACCAAGACGCACACACATACAACAAACTTCCACATGGTTTCTGTTCACTAAGGCACTGGTCCTCCTGGGGTCTTAGTAGAGGGAACTTCCCCAAGATGTTATGTAGTTGTTAAGGAGCCACACAGTGGCATTGAACCTGAAACGACATGGTTGCAAAGCAATCATCTTAACCACACAACCATGCTTGTGCCTATTGTACGTGAGTTTAGGATAATTACTGCAATGGTTCCTCACTTAAACATTTGAAAAAGGATGCAATAAATCAAATCATTCTTTGACCTTGTTTTTGCATTAACAAAGACTACCTCCTTCCTTTAGATGATATATTTTCATAACAAACGTGATTCACCAGTGTAAGGAGAATTTGAGACATTGCAGTGTTTTGACCTTGTTTGACCTCAGTTAAAGCTAATCCATTAGACTGAAGTATCTCACAAGGCTTTTGTTTATAGGAATAAACAAATAAACTAATTAAGTATTTGCTGACGTGTACAGATGCCTGGCAGACACAAAATAATTGATGAAGTGCTCATAGAACAGTGAGAAACCCTACAGTAGCATGTCTATTCATTCTTAACATATTCTGGCAAACTTGAATGTGAATATCTCGTTGGTGGTCTACTTCATCATCAGAGAACATCTTCCTTTGATCAATCATCATCATCATTATTTAACATTCATTTTCCATGATGGCATGGGTTGGATAGTTTGATTGAAAACTGGTAAGCCAAGGAGCTGTACCAGGCTCGATTGTCTGATTTGGCATGGTTTCTATGGCTGGATGCCCTTCCTAATGCCAACCACTCCAGGAGTGTAATGGGTGCTTTTTATATGCCACCGGCATGGGTGTCATTGATGTGACACCAGCATCAGCCTTGACTATGATCTCACTTGGCTTGACAGGTTTTCAGAAGCAAGGTGTATCACCAAAGGTCTCGGTCACTTGTCACTGCCTCTGTGAGGGATTGTTCATAACACACAAAAGTCACTAGTTTAACGTGACCGAGATATTGTGGTGTTTTGACCTTCTTATATGTTTCCTCAGTCTGGCTATCTCACCAGACTGATATACGTAACAAGATAACGAGCTTTTGTTTATAGATATCAGTAGACATCGGTAAATAATTTGTGTGTGGATTACTAGACAGAAGGGCTTGTATTCTTGTTAGAGTCATCAATTTGGAGGAAGTAGCTTTGGCTGAAGAATCACTTGAGGTGAAAACATTGTACATCATCATAGCTTTCAGTGTTCAGTTTTCTATCCTTGCACAGGCTGAATGGCATTTAATGAGACAGATTTTCTATGGCTGGATGCCCTTCCTGTCACTAACTCTCACCTGTTTCAAAGCAAGGTAATGTTTTCCCACAGCCAGACATAATTTCACAGAAGACTGGAAATGACAGACAATGCTTGAATGACATTCATTTACAAAACAAGGAGACACAAACATACATATACATATATTACAGGCTTCTTTCAGTTTCCATTTATATAATCCATTAACAAGGCTTTGGTCAGCTCAAAGCTATAGTAAAAGACAACTGCCCAAGGTATCATGCAGCGGGACTGAACCTGAAGCCATGTAGTTGGGAGGCAAGCATCTTAACTACACAGCAATGTTTGCACACAGATACACACACACATGCATGTACACACACAAACACACACACACACAGAGGATGGTCTTCCACACAGTTTCCATCAGCCAAAATTCACTCACAATGCATTGGTCAGCCCGAGGCTATAGTAGAAGACACTTGCCCAAGGTGCCATGCAGTGGGACTGAACCTGGAACCACATGTTCTTTAGTGATTGTGAAGTGAATTTCTTAACCACACAACCACATTCTTATATTCTAAACAATAATAGTAGTGAATTGGTTGAATCATCAGCACAGCAAAGAATACACTTGTGGCACTTAATTACAACTGTACCAGTCACACACTGGGGTTAATATTATCATTAATACAAGACAACGAGCTGGCAGAATTGTTAGCGTGCTGGGCAAAATGCTTAGCAACATTTCATCTGTTTTTATGTTCTGAGTTCAAATTCCGCTGAGGTTGACTTTGCCTTTCATCCCTTCAGGGTCGATAAATTAAGTACCAGTTGCGTACTGAGGTTGATCTAATCGACTGGCTACTA
Organism: Octopus bimaculoides; assembly: GCF_001194135.2. Lineage (NCBI taxonomy): Eukaryota > Metazoa > Mollusca > Cephalopoda > Octopoda > Octopodidae > Octopus > Octopus bimaculoides. The sequence goes on along the minus strand of NC_068983.1, from coordinate 58,977,278 downwards.
CTCAAAAATTTTGGGCCTTGTGCCTAGAGTAGAAAAGACTCTTTAAGGTGGTGAGCTGGCAGAATTGTTAGCAAGCTGGGCAAAATGCTTAGCAGTATTTCGTCTGTCTTTTATGTTTTGAGTTCAAATTCCACTGAGGTTGACTTTATCTTTCATCCCTTCAGGGTCGATAAATTAAATACCAGTTACATTCTGGGGTCGATCTAATCAACTGCTCCCACCCCCAATAAATTTCAGGCCTTGTGCCTAGAGTAGAAAGGAATGTTATTGTTAACGGCTCTTCCTCTCAAACCTGACTTCTTGTTCCAATGTAAGTAATCTATATGTCAACTATAACAGCATCTTAAGAATTGTTATATATTAGTAGATTATGGTTGAGAATAAAGTCTATATTTGTGACTAAATAATCACCATGTAGCGATATTTTTTCAGATTAGCGAAATTGAAAAGTTCAGTGTTGTCAGCAGAAAGCGAATATGGTCAGATAACATAAACGATAATTATTCTGCATCGTAGGTAGAGCAACATCAATTTCTAATACTAAATTAGAATGTTTAATGTGATTCAAAAGGTAAAAATGTTAGTGTGTGTATATAAGTATACATACATATGTATATCTCAAGTATCACACATATATGTTTCTCTTATACACACACATACACACATATACGCATACATATAGAGCAGTGAATGAATTATGTGCTGAAAGTGTTACAGAGCTTTACTACATTAATCTTATCTGGCTTGAACATAAACAAAAGGATATGTACTTGATATGTTGAGGTCAGTCCATATTGAATAGTTGACCGAAAACAAATTACCTTTGGGAAGTCATTTGACAACTAATGCTTATCTTTTATTATATGACCAAATAGTTTTGGCAAGAAAATGGTTGTTTATATAATCTGTTCCAGATAAACCATTATTATTATTATTTTCCTCATCATTCACCATGCCTTTCGTCGTTTCAGGGTGGTTGATAAAATGAGTACCAGATGAGTACTGGGAGTAATGGCATCAGCTTACTCCACCCGTAACTATATTTGGTGATCTTGAGCCAAAATCTAAAAGCATTAAGAAACAAGAGTTGGCAGAATCTTTAGCATGAGTGGCTGCGTGATAAGAAACTTGCTTCGCAACCACATGGTCCCAGGTTCAGTCCCACTGCGTGGCACCTTGAACAAGTGTCTACTACTATAGCCTTGGGCCAACCAAAGCCTTGTGAGTGGATTTGGTAGATGGAAACTGAAAGACGTTCATCATATATATGTGTCTGTATGTGTATGTGTGTGTATTTGTGTTTGTCCTCCCACCATCACCTGACAACCAACTTTGGTGTGTTTACATCCCTGTAACTTAGCGGTTCAGCAAAAGATACCAATAGAATAAGAACTAGGCTTACAAAAAATAAGTCCTGTGATCAATTTGTTCGACTAAAGGTGGTGCACCAGCATGGCTGCAGTCACATGACTGAAACAAATAAAAGAATATTAGACAAGATGTTTAGCAGCATTTTTCAGGCGCTTTACTTCCTGATTTCAAATAGAGGCTAACTTTACCTTTCATCCTTTCAGGGTCAATAAAATAAGTACCAGTTGAGTCCTGGTGGGGTCAATGTAATTGACATACCTTCCTCCTAAAATAGCTGCCCTTGTGCCCACTAATGTAGCTGGAGTGTATGCCACCTGGGGCGGCCCTTCTGCTTGCTGCCCCTGGACACCACAAAAAACACATATTGCCTACAACAGACCCCCAAAGTGCCACCTCGTTAAAAGTGCCGCCCAGGGCAGACCGCCACCCCCAGCTACGCTAATGCTTGTGCCAAAATTTTAAGCCATTATTATTGAAGACAGCAAAATGGCATTGCTTGTGTGTTGGACAAAATGTTTAGAAGCATTCCTTCTGGCCCTTTATAATCTGAGTTCAAACTCAACCAACAGCTTTGCTTTTTATTCTTTTAGAAACAATAAAATAAAACCAGTTGAGTATTGAGGTGAGGTTGGGGGTCAATTACATTGTTCATCATTGCTCTGATGAGCTTTCTGGCCAATTACCCTCCGTCAAGCCCTTTAAAGAAAGAATCTTCTCAGCGAATCCCCTTTCGAAAAATTGTTTGAAAGCCACAGATCTGATGAGATAAACTTAACCCAACTCACTGAAAGATACTGATATTTTCGACTTAAAAGTTTTCTCAGCTTTTTCAACTTCTTGCTAAATATACAAACAAGTTATTTCAATCAAACTACAAAGTCTCTACAAAACGAAAATTAATAGGATTTGTGAAATACATATTAATAATGTTATGTGCAGTGTTGCTTTTGTACTGTCTTTGAAGTTAAATATACTATTTGTTTCCCATTTCTCATCTTTGGCTCTCTTTTGATTCTAATAGCTTCTTTCCTTAAACTGTAGCTCTCCGGAACTTACTACAATCCTTTTGCTTTCCTCTTGTCTGTGATATTCAGTGCTTCTTGTTAAATGACAACTTTTGTATTTGTAGCATTCTGTTCCTTTTTTGTAGCCCCTCATGCAACTGTAGCCTCCAGCCTTGTTTGGGACAAAATCATATAAAAAAAAAAGGAAAAAAACAGCAGTCAAATGCTGAAGAACAACATCATCTCAACAGAAGCCTCACAGTTTACTCAAAATTGCTTGTGGTCCTCCATGAAAGCATATCTGAACTATACATTACCTGAATAGATTATTAACTTGCATGAATACAGGTAAGGGTTGGTGTCAGAAACAACATCTGGCCATAGAAGACTCTGCTACAACATAGTCTTGTCTGACCGATACAAGTATGGAAAAATAAATGTTAAAACGATGATGATGATATAAGAAAGTTTCTTTGGAGAATTTCTTGCAGACAGAGGTTTCAAACTTAGTAAAATTTATAGCATACTCAGTGGAACAAATAATATATTTAATTTCAAAGACAATACAAAAGCAACACTGCATATAGCATTATTAATATGTATTTCACAAATCCTATTAATTTTCGTTTTGTAGAGACTTTGTAGTTTGATTGAAATAACCTGTTTGTATATTTAGCAAGAAGTTGAAAAAGCTGAGAAAACTTTTAAGTTGAAAATATCAGTATTTTTCAATGAGTTGGGTTAAGTTTATCTCATCAGATCTGTGGCTTTCAAACAATTTTTTGAAAGGGGATTCATTGAGAAGATTCTTTCTTTGGTTCACCGAAAATATTTTTATTTTTTATTTTTCACTTAACATATCAAAGAAGATAAGAATATTTTCTAATAAAATCAATAAAGAAATGTATCAAGACTAATATTATTTCAAAATCAAAGGAAGGAAATATTTTCAACATTCTGCTAACGAATAAAAATTTCCTTCAAAATAAATATGCTCCATCAGCAGTTATGTTATTATTATTATTATTATCTTATTGTCTTTGCACAGCTTCTAATGCTGGAGATATACTACGGTGTCAGCTGCTTGGTACCACTGAACTAAGGTAACACCCCTTTTTTCGAGCACCGTCTGGAGTATTGAAGCGGTTTCAAGCAGTGCTGTTTTCTGCAAGTGCTCCACACTTATTGCAGCCCCTATTTGTTCCATGTACATCTCAAGATTTTTATTCACTGTTCCCAGGGCTCCGACAATTATTGGCACTACTACCACCTTTTTCAGCGACCACAACTGCTTAACCTCCCAAGCTAATCTGTTATATCTATCGACTTTTCTTTCTTCCTTATTGCATACTTTGTTGTCAGCTGGGCTTGCTATATCTATGATCCAGCATCATTTGCTTTCCTTCTCAATTAACACTATGTCTGGTTATTATTATTATTATTATGAAGGTGGTGAGCTGGGAAAATCATTAATGTGCTGGACTAAAGGCTTAGCAGTATTTCATCCATCTTTATGTCTTGAGTTCAAATTCTGCTGAGGCTGAATTTACCTTTCATCCTTTCAGAGTCGATAAAATAAGAACCAGTTGAGTATTGGGGTTGATGTAACCAACTTACCCCTCCTCCAAACCTACTGGCCTTGCATCAAAATTTGAAACCATCATTACCTTCATCTTAGCAAAAGCAGAGATATTGTTTTCAGTTGTGTTTGTTTGTCCATGGATTAGTTATCTCAAGAACCACAGGATGGATTCAGATGAAACATTCAGGGATGTTTGGCCTCATGACTGGCACAAACTGATTAAATATTGGGATCAATCTGGTACCGTAGAAGGATTCTGGATTATTTTTCTAGTTTTTTTACTTAATTTTAGAGGGTGGTCAGATTCATTTTTAGTATTCTCGTTTGTGAGAGCAGTCAAGTTTATTTCAGATATTCTTATTTTAAAAATCCTCTCTAGCCAATTGTTGAGAGGATGTTGGTGTTGCCTTGGCAGAGGTTTGTGCTCATTATTATTATTACAATTAAAGCTGCAAGTTGGCAAAATCATTAGCACACTGGATGAAATGCTTACCAGTATTTCACCTGTCGTTACATTCTGAGTTTAAATTCCGCCAAGGTCGACTTTGCCTTTCATCGTTTTGGGGTCAATAAATTAAGTACCAGTGAAATTCTGGGGTCGATATAATTGACTAATCTCCTCCTCCAAATTTCAGGCCTCGTGTCTATAATAGCTTCTATTATAGGCACGAGGCCTATCATAATCATTATTAAGGTGGAAAAATGGCACAATTTTTTACTCACCTGGCAAAATGCTTAGCAGTATTTTGTCTGTCTTTTTGTGCTTAGTTCAAATTCTACAGTAGTCGACTTTGACTTTCATCCTTTCAGGGTCAATAAATTAAGTACCAGTCAAGCACTGGGATCGATGTAATCCACTAGCCCCGCCCCAAATTTCAGGCCTTGTGCCAATAATAGAAAGGATTCATTTTCTTATTATTATCATAATAATTATTATTATTGACAGCAGCAGTAGCAGTAGTAGTAGTAGTAGTAGTAGTAGTAGTAGTAATGGCAGCAGCAGTGTCTTTGAAATACTGATGTTAATAAATTTTGAAGCTAGAATTGGATTATCTACTTATTTCTGTAATGGTATTAACAATGTTGTTATATAATTTGTCTTTCAAGAAATTCTGTTTAACAATTATTTCTTTAAAAACAAAAACAAAACCATAATAAACTAACAAACAAACAAACTGATGAAACTGCAATCTGTTACGTCAATGAAAACTTACAATGAATGTTGTTTTAGAATAGCTAACTTAATTTTAGAAAGAAGACGATGATGCCATTCTCAATTTTATATTCAGCCCATAGATGAGATATTGAAGTCTGCTTGAGTGGTTATCAGTAAATATGACTGCAAATTGCATGGCTGAGTGGTTAAGATTTTTGAAGCAGAGGTATGGCTGTCTGATTAAGAAGTTTAATTCCCAAATATATGGATCCAGGAAGACATGGGACATCCAAATATATGGATTCAGGAAGCATGATCTCCGAACATTGGGCCTCACTGAGGCAACCACAGGTGACCGACACCTTTGGCGATATGCTGTGCTTTAGAAGACCTGTCAAGCCAAGTGAAATCATAGTCATGGCCGATGCCAGTGACATGTAACTAGCACCTATGCTGGAGGCATGTAGAAAGCACCTTTTGAATTTGGGGCCTCACGGAGGCAGTGACAAGTGAACAACTCCTTTCGTGATACACTGTACTTGATAAGACCTGTCAAGCCAAGTGAGATTGTAGTCATAGCCGATGCCAGTGTTTCGTAACTGGCATCTGTGCTGGTGGCATGTAAAAAGCACACACTCTTGGAGTGGTTGGTGTTAGGAAGAGCATCAAGGTCTAGAAACTATGCCAAATCAGATTGGAAGCTGGTACAGCTCCCCAGCTTACCTGTCTTCAGTCAAACCTTCCAACCCATGCCCGCATGGAAAATGGATGTTAAATGATGATGATGATGACAGTCTTGGGTTCGGTTTCAAAAGTAATATGTGAATAATATATATACATATCTATATGTGTGCATACATGCAAGCATGTATTATATATACATGCATACATACATACATACGCACGCACACAAATTGACTTTAGGACATTTTTTAAAGCCTACTACTTATTCTATTGGCTTCTTTTGCCGAACCGTTGAGTACAGGGATGTAAACACACCAATACCAGTTGTCAAGCAGTGGTGGAGGGACAAACACAGATACAAGGACACACATATGCTTAAATACACACATACGCTTAAATACACACATACACATACAATAAGCTTCTTTCAATTTCTGTCTACCAGATCCACTCGCAAGGCTTTGGTTGGCCTGAGGCTATAGTAGAAAACACTTGCCCAAGGTGCCACAGGGTAGGACTGAACCTGGAACGATGTGGTTGGGAAGAAAGCTTTTTACCACACATTCTATACCTATATATTCTTTTATTCTTTTACTTGTTTCAGTCATTTGACTGTAGCTGTGCTGGAACACTGCCTTTAGTTAAACAAATTGGCCCCAGGACTTATTCTTTGTAAGCCTAGTACTTATTCTATCTAGCTCTTTTGCCGAACCGTTAAGTTACAGGGATATAGACACACCAGCATTGGTTGTCAAGTGATGGTGGGGAGGACAAATACAGACACACAAATACGTACATACATATATATATATATATGACAGGCTTCTTTCAGTTTCCATCTACCAAATCTACTCACAAGGCTTTGGTCGGCCTAAGTCTATAGTAGAAGGCACTTGCCCAAGGTGCCACACAATGGGACTGAACTTGGAACCATGTGGCTTGCAAGCAAGCTTCTTACCACACAACCACTACTACACCTATGTATTATATACATGTACAGATACAAACATGCACACATACACACACACACACACACACACACACAGAGTACTTATCCAAGTTTTTCCGTAATTCAAACTGAAAACTAAGACGTTATCTAATAGCTATAGCGTTTTAAGCAAGAGGTCGCGCGAAAATACTACGTTAAAATAGAGAATAGAATACGAAAGCATGAATGAAATAATAATACTTAAAATAAATGAAAGAAAAATTAAAAATTTATATAACTAACAACATAAAAAGAACAAAAAAACTATATTTTATATGTATTTTATCTATAAAGCTCAATTTAATTTTAATTTTTTATAAATTGATTTTAATTGAGTTTTTACCTGTAATTTTGGATTTTGTCCCTAATATTATTATATATATATATATATATATATATACACACACTCATACATAAACATATACATACCATACTTATGTGGTATGAGTAAAGTCAGGAACTCTGTAACTGTCATCACGTGACTAGTAATTTACCATTTTCTTTTTTTTTCTGTCACCAACATTGTTTGGACTGGTGTACACCATGTGACTGCTATTTACCAATATTTACCAAAAACGGTGAATCTGGGAGACCTTATTGCAACACTTAGTAGTGCAGTAGAGGTTTATAACACATTCCAAAAATTCTGCATTTGGGTTTCAAGGAATGACGAAATGCATAGAATCACACAAGCATAAGGCCTGCACATACATACATGAGAAGTAACCAAACACACACTTGTGTACTAAAGAGACATGTACAGCCATTGCATGAGCACATGTATGTTCCCAGATACAGGAACATACATGGAAGCATTAATTTACTTTCAGATTCATAAATCTCGAACTATCTGGATTCTAACAAAAAAGGCCTTATCAGTTTGTTTTGTGACTGGCTTGAATGCAGCAGAGGAGAGCTTAAGCTCAGAGAAAAGCATAAATATACACACAGTCTCCCTCCCCCACTCTCTATCTCTCTCTCTCTTTCACACACACACACATACACACACACATAGATGAAATAAATATACCTCAATGATAATATAATGCATCTGCGTTTGTAGTTACTCTCACATTCTCATTATATATACATACATATATATACACATACACTTACATAGATATATGTGTGTGTGTATTATATTTATGTATATTATATATATAGGTATGTATATAATGAATGTATATTATATATGTATGTATGTGTATATTATATATATGTGTATAGTGTATATATATATATATATATATATATATAT
>NC_068983.1:58965233-58968047 GCF_001194135.2 Octopus bimaculoides | reverse complement strand
ATATATATATATATATATATATATATATATATATATATATATATATATACACACACACACACACACACACATACCTTTATATATCTCTTTTACTCTTATTTTTTACTTGTTTCTGTCATTTAACTGCGTCTATGCTGGAGTATCCCCTTTAGTTGAGCAAATCAACTCCAGGACATATTCTTTGTAAGCCTACTACTTATTCTATTGAGCTATTTTGCCGAACTGCTAAGTCACAGAGATGTAAACACACCAGCATTGGTTGTCAACCGATGTTTGGGGGACAAACATATACACACACATACATATATATGTATACACACACACACACACGACAGGCTTCTTACACACACACATACATACATATACATCTATATATTTATATATATAAAATTATGCACACATGTATATTGAGGTGTGTGGTTAGGGTGTTGTGCTCATGATCATAACACTGCGTTCTTGAGCAAAACACTTCATTTCACACTGCTCCAGTCCACTCAGCTGGCAAAAAAATAAAGAGTAATCCTGCAACAGACTGGTGTCTCATCCAGTGAGGAAGTATATATGCCAGAGAACCTCGGAAACTGGTGCTATGAGTCTATGGCTCAGGAAGGCCCTATATATGTGCTGTCCTTATAGCTTGCATTTAGTACAATGGATGGAATTTCTCCCTACACATTGAGCAGGGCCATTTTTCTGAAGTGAGTAGAATTCTGTTTTCCTGCTAAATAAAACTCATGTCTTTGTTTAGTTGACTTATCTTGTTTTGCTCCTACACCTGAAATGTCTTTCCTAATTTTACTTCAGATTCTTCTATAAGGACAAGGTCATCAGCATATAGTAGTTCTCAAGGGCAAATGGTCATAGGTTCCCTTTGTTATAGTCTGGAGGACTATGATGAACAGGAAGGGAATGAGGGCTGAACCCTGGTGAATTGCAGCTTGCATGTCAGATACATCGTTGTGCTCAGAGCCAACCCTCGTCTTAGAGACAACACCTCTGAATAGTGCTTGTATGGTTATCATATGTCACTCATCTACCCTTAGCTCTCTCAGTAACAACCAGATTACAGAACCAAGGACTCTGATGAAGGCCAATGTCAAGTACAATGACTTCCTTTTATTTATTCATCTATATATATATAATTAATCAAAGGACATACTAGGTATGTCTACCTGCTTGAAATAACAGTCAAAACTCGTTATTATATCGCCAGAAATACACTGGTGATTACTACAGAAATCAAATGAAGGCAAATTTGGTTAAGACAATCTACCTACATACATTTAAGTATATGGATTTACGTGGACTAGTTTCAGCATTGGCATAAAATGCCTTAGCTTCTTCAGCACGCATCACCACAAAAGCAATTCCCAACCTATCCTTCCGAAATCTGTGCTGCTACTCATTCATTTTGTGCCGAAATCACAGAAGCTTCCCAGTATAAAATAATCTTGTTGCCAAATTTACGAGAAAATGATTTAATAATACAGAGAGAGAGAGATGCAGGTACGGCTGTGTGGAAGCTTGCTTCCCAACCACATGGTTCTGGGTTCAGTTCCACTGTAAGACACTTTGGGTAAGTGTCTTCTACTATAGCCTTGGGCCACCAAAAGCCTTGTGAGTGGATATGGTAGATGGAAACTGAAAGAAGTACATGTGTGTGTGTGTGTGTGTGTGTGTGTGTGTGTGTGTGTGTGTGTGTGTGTGTGTGTATTTACACACACACACTCAAAGAGGCACATATAGACATCTTCTTAGTTCACTATTTCAGATTGAAATTCACTTGAGCTATTTACACTGTGACAATTAATAGATTAATTTAGAATTTGTTTGTTGTTAGATTGTTAATTAAGAATCAATCATATTTCTTATTCAAAAACTTTCTCTTTGTATATTTGTAGTATTTCTAAATTACTTAGATTGTATACCAAGCTTAGTTTCACTCAAACATTTAGAGAAGACTGCTGCATTCATTTTACCTGCAGTTGTTATTTAACCCTGGGCCAGATCAAAGGTCTTCCAGCTATGATCATTCTGCTTTTTTTTTATTTATTTTATTTTTTTGTTGTGTATCTAGAATTCAATTATTCGTTGTATCTTAATCTGATTAAATCTGATGAAGCTAATTCAAAAACTGAACTATCTTGCAAATTATAAACCACACATACATGAATACAAACATACGCACACACATGCACACTTATGTATACACACACTGCACACACATGCACACTTATGTATATGCACACTGCAAACAAATGCACACTCCTGAGTGTTTCTGTGTTGGTACAAGTATAGTTGCATGGTTAAGAAGTTGGCTTTCAAACCACAGTTTCAGGTTCAATCTCACTGTGTTACATCTTACTCATAGCTCTGGACTGATTAAAGCCTTAAGCATGAACTTCGTAGACAGAAACTGAATGAAGCCTATCATCAGCATCATCATCATCATTGTTGTTTAATGTTCACTTTTCATGCTGGCATGGGTTGGGCAGGTTGACAGAGAAATAACAAGCTGGGAGACTGCACCAGACTCTAATCTGATTTGGCAAGGTTTCTACAGCTGGATGCCCTTCCTAATGCCAACAACTCCGAGAGTGTAGTGGGTAATTTTTACATGCCACTGGCTCGAGGGTCAGTCAGGCGGCACTGGCATCGACCATACTCAAATGGTGCTTTTTATATGGCACTGGCAGAGGAACCAGTTAGGCAGCACTGGCATCGACCACACTATCATATATGTATATGGGCAAGCACCTTCTACTAAAGGCTTGGGCCAACCAAAGCCTTGTGAGTGGATTTGGTAGATGGAAA
>NC_068983.1:58954591-58965056 GCF_001194135.2 Octopus bimaculoides | reverse complement strand
ATAAAAGGAAAAAGAAAATGGAGATTAGGAAGTCAATAATTGTTTATTATTAAAATCAAATTAATCTTCTTCAGTTACAGCTGTTTCAATTAATACTCAGTAAATATTAAAGTTATATTTATATGACCTGAGCATATCACCAGAGGAAAAAAGAAAAATATACCCTTAAATGTTTTATATGTGTTTATGGAGTCATTATAGAAGACTGAAGATATATATATATATATATATATATATATATATATATATGCATACAAGATGATGATTTCTATTCCATGTAAGATATGCTTATGCAATGACCTATGGATTGCTCTGCTGGATTTTGTCATCAATAACATTAATGGCCATGATGTTGGGAGGTTTGAAAATTGACATCATCATTATCACTGCTATCATAGAAGTTACTTCCCCAAGTGCCACACACTTGGACCAAACTCAAAAGCATGGAGTTGGGAAATTAATTCCTTAATCCACAGATATGTAAAAATTAAATGAAAAGACCCAAAGTTGAATTATAAGAAAAGCTATAACAATAATCTATGCTTTAAGAATATGCTCTAAGAATCAGCTATCAACCGATTCATGCTTAAAAGAGGACGTGTTGCTATATTCTATCTTGTTGCTATATTCTATCTTGTTGCCATTTTATACACAGACTGTCTCTTATTCATTTCTTACCAAGCACTGAGATTTGGTTGTTATTTCTCGCAGATCAAGTAACCACATATGGACACCTACGTTGCTAAATCTATCTATTTAGATTAAAGTGTTTTGCCTGAAGTTAGTGTGTACTTTTGCACTGTTAGTATTCAAAGTGGAATAGTTGTTTCCACCTGACAGAACAGCCTTACATATAATAGTTTAGAAACCTTATTCAAATATTACTTGGTCAATCAATCCCTTGGCTTAAAGTAGTTTATTATTGATTCAAGAAACCATTTATTCTACCTTTAGGTCATTTTCTTCCTCTAACCAAGACGTCATTCTATTGTAATTTCACTCAACTTTTTCATCCATATCCTGCGGTTATTAACTAAAGGACAGACAGACAGACTGGTATTGAATAAAACAACGCTGACAGCCTTGTTGGAAAATACAAGATATCATCATCATCATTGTTTTAGTGCCCACTTTTCATCCTTGCATAGACAGGATGGAATTTGTAGAGGTGTATTTTCTTCACCTGTTTCCAAGTGAGGTAATATTTCCCCACAACCAGACATGTCTTGAAAAATTAGAATTAAAAGGATATTATGCCATGCTTGAGAAGAAGACCCATCAAGCCGACCAACATCGCTATCATGGTAGATACTGGTGTCACACAAATGGCACCCATGCCAGTGGCACGTAAAAACACCTGTTACACTCTCAGACTGGTTGGTATTGGAGAGGGCATCCAACCACAGAAAACCATACCAAATCAGACTAGAGTATGGTGCAGCCTTCCAGTTTGCCAGCCCTGGTCAAACCATCCAAACCATGCCAGCATGGACAATGGACGTTAAATGATGATGAAGGTGACACTGCTTGCATAAGTGACACTCACAAGTATAAGATGTCAGGATAAGGAGACAGTAACAAACACACTCATTTACACAGGATGTGTTTCATTCAGTTTCCATCTACCAAATCCACTCACAAGGCTTTGGCTGAACAAGGACTACAATAGAAAACATTTGTTCAAATTGCACAGTGGGACTGAACTCAAAGCCATATGGTTGGAAAGCAAGCTTCTTACCTCACAGCCAAGCCAGTGCCTACATATATATATCTTCTATCTTTACTTGTTTCAGTCATTAGACTACAGCCATGCTGGGGCGCTTCCTTGAAGAATTTTAGTTGAACTAATTGACCCCAGTATTTATTTTTCTAAGCCTGGTATTTATATTATTGGTCTCTGTTGCTGAACTGCTAAGCTACAGGGATGTAAACACACCAACACCAGTTGTCAAGTAGTTGTAAAGGACAACACACACACAAAGACACACACAAAAACACACATACGACAGGCTTCTTTCAGTTTCCATCTACCAAATCCACTGACAAGGCTTTGGTTGGCCCGAGACTATAGTATAAGATGCAGTGAGACTGAACTTAGAACCATGTGGTTGGGATTCAAACTTCTTACCAGTCAGCCACACTTGTGCCGATATGCATATCATTTTCTTCCTCATCAGCCAAACTGAAACTTTAAGGTTTCAATGTTTTTCCTTTATAGATCTCAGGGTGTATATATTAATACTTATTTCTTTATTGCCCACAAGGGGCTAAACATAGAGGGAACAAACAAGGACAGACGAACGGATTAAGTCGATTATATCGACTCCAATGCGTAACTGGTACTTATTTAATCGACGCCGAAAGGATGAAAGGCAAAGTCGACCTTTGCGGAATTTGAACTCAGAACGTAACGGCAGACGAAATACCGCTAAGCATTTCGCTCGGCGTATATATTAATTTTGCAGGGTGTATATATTAATACTCTTTACTCTTTTACTTGTTTCAGACATTTGACTGTGGCCATGCTGGAGCACCACCTTTAATTGAGCAAATCGACCCCAGGACTTATTCTTTGTAAGCCTAGTACTTATTCTATCATTTTGTTTTTGCCGAACCACTAAGTTACGGGGACATAAACACACCAGCATCGGTTGTCAAGCAATGTTGGGGGGACAAACACAGACACACATACATACATATATACAACAGGCTTCTTTGAGTTTCCGTCTACCAAATCCACTCACAAGGCTTTGGTTGGCTCGAGGCTATAGTAGAAGACACTTGCCCGAGGTGCCACGCAGTGGGACCGAACCCGGAACCATGTGGTTGCTAAGCAAGTTACTTACCACATAACCACTCCTGTATACACTTATATTGGATATTTAAAAAGAACACCATGTAGTTATTCTTACTGAGCCCCAGAATAAAATAGTATTATCTTGCTGCTAACCAAAACATTGCAGAAGTGACAAAGATGACTTTACCAACGCCAATCGCTGTATTGTTTACTTAAGAAATACAATATCGTAATAGTTTATCAGACTGGCATAAAGCCTGAAGTCTTACATGTGTGCATGTATGTGATGGCGTTGGTGGTGGTAGTGGCAGTGTTAGTGATAGTTGTGGATAAAAATCTTTAAAATGCATGCTTTCCTCCAGGGCATTGATAACATAAATGAGATAAAATGATTCCAAATAAGAATCAAAAATGGGTTATTTCTTTGAGGCACTTTGAATTTTTCACATGAAATGAATTCTTCAGATTCTCATAGAAAACAACAATGATAGCTGCTACAACAATAATAAGAGCACTCAGAGAGCGCAAACCTCTGCCAAGGCAACACCAACGTCCTCTGAACGATTAGCCAGAGATAATTTTTAAAATGAGAATATCTGAAATAAACTCGACTGCTCTCACAAACAAGAATACTGAAAATGAACCTGACCGCTCTCAAAAATTAAGTAAAAAAAAGCCAGAAAAATAATCCAGAATCCTTGTCCGGTACCAGATCGATCCCAATGGTAGTCCTAGAATGCGAAGGTGGATGTAGAAAATTTAGTAACAGTAATAAATAGTTTATCCTTATCTAATACAAGCCAAAGTTAACAAATTCACCATTCAAAATAGTTACAGCCTAAAGGGAGATAATTGGGAAAGACTTGAAAGTTAACATAAGATCATAATCATGTAAAATAAAGTAAATATAACAAAAAATAATGCAGAATCCTTGTCCGGTACCAGATGAATCCCAAAATATAACCAGCTTGTGCCAGTCATGAGGCCCATCATCCCTGAAAGTTTCATCTGAATCTATTCAGGGTTCTTGAAATATCTTGTCCACAGACAAACAAACATGACTGAAAACAATACCTTCACCTTAGCAAAGGTAGAGGTAATAATAAGCAACAGACCTTGTAACTTTACAGAAAAACTAAACTAATTAGAGGAAAACTGTTACAGGATTTGCATATTTTATTCACAAGGACATCACATAAAAAATCCAGAGCCTTTTTTTTTTGTGTGTTTGCAATCAAAATCATGTTAATACCATCGATCCTAACACTTGAGTCATGATCATCATCATCGTTTAATGCTTGTTTTCCATGCTGGCATGGATTGCACTGTTTAGCAAAAGCTGGCAAGATCAGGACCCGCATCAGGTTTCATTCTCTGTTTTGGCTTTGTTTCTATGGCTGGATGCTCTTCCTAACACCAACCACTTTACAGAGTGTACTGGATGCTTTTTATGTAGCGCCACCAACAGTACTTGTTAAGTGGTACCATCACCGGTGCTTTTTATGTGACACCAGTACCAGTGCTGTTTATGTGGCACCTGCACTAATACTTTTTGCATGGCACCACCACCAGACACCATTACCAGTGTTGTTCATGTTGCACCCGTATTAATGTTTTTTTTATGGTACCATCACCAGTGCTTGTTATGTGGTGCCAGCAGTAGTACTTTTTGCACAGCACCACCAATGGTGTTTTTAAATAGCATTTTACTTTTTTCTAATTAAAGTACATGACCAGCACTTTAGCAAGGTGTGAGGTCAGTCAGTTAAACCTACCCCAGTATTTGACTGGGGTCATCAGGTATCATATGACTGCAGCACGTTGATGACACTACAATGAAGGTCTTCCCAATTAATAGCGAGTTCTCCATCAGCTTTGCTACTCTTGACCATCACCTTTTGACTGATAGTTTATTCAATTGACTCCAGAAAGATGAAAGGCAAAGTTGACCTCGACTAAAGCCAGAAATGTCAAAAAAAAAAAACACTGAAAAATGGTGGGATTCAAGAACAGAGGGAAGAACAAGATGGAAAACTTGAAAGAGAAGGAATGACCAATTCATGTAATGAACTGAGGATGCAGGAAATAAAGAATGCTGGTTATGATAATGACCATCATTTAACGTCTGTTCTCGATGTTGGCGTGGTTTTTAAGGTAGGATATTCTTCCTAATGCCAACCACTTTGCAGTGTGCATTTGCACTAGTGAGGTGGCCAAGCAGCTTACAAGACTGCAAAAGAGAACAGGGAGAAAACTCCCAATATTAAGTGAAGGGGATTATTTGAGGGGAAGAGAGTTAGTTTAATGCGAAGGTTATGATAGAGGGACAAGGACAGTTGTTTTGCTACAGAGGGGATGCATGGTGACCACACATTATATAGGCGGCGAGCTGGCAGAAACGTTAGCATGCCGGGCGAAATGCTTAGCGGTATTTCATCTGCCGCTACGTTCTGAGTTCAAATTCAGCCAAGGTCGACTTTGCCTTTCATCCTTTTGGGGTCAATTAAATAAGTACCAGTTATGCACTGGGGTCAATATAATCAACTTAATCCGTTTGTCTGTCCTCGTTTGTCCCCTCTGTGTGTAGCCCCTTGTGGGTAGTAAACAAATAACACATTATATAGTTGTGGGTGGGAGTAGTTGGAAAGAGATAAAGATGGCAGAGATGCAGTGTCACAGCAACCTCCAAAGGCACGAGAAGAGGAGTATAAGAGGGGAAACACATAATGGATTAGGGGAGTGGAGAGTGGGTACATTTAAGAGTATGAGGAGAGAGCGACAGAGGGTTGGTTAGAGAAGTGGGCAGAGGAAGTAAGTATGGAGTGTGGGTAAGGTGAGAGATATTAATGACAACTCAGAGAACAAATCCAGAATCTGTGGAGAAGAAGATGAAAGTATTAAGAGTTCCTTATGTAAATGCTGTAAGCTAGCACAAAAAGAGTATAAGTGCAGACATGACCGTGCCAGTAAAAGAGTGCATTGGGATGTTGCCAAGTGTAGAAAAGTGGTATGAGCAGGAACCACATGATGTAATGGTGAATGGTGGTTACAGGATTTGTAGGATTCTCCACACAGACTGACCATATTCTTGAATCAATAAGACCAAATATGATTATAGAGGACAAAATAAACAACAGTGAAAGAATATAGTCTTAGCAATAATAAATAAATGCACCCTTTTAAAGCCTAGCCAGGCTCATGGCCCCATTTTACTAGTTTCAATGGCATATGTATTCCCCAGCTGGACGGGACACTAGTCCATCACAGCGTTACTCATTTTTGCCAGCTGAGTGGACTGGAGCAACGTGAAATGAAATGTTTTGCTCAAGAACACAATGCATTGCCCGGTCCAGGAATCGAAACCACAATATTACGATCATGATGCTGACACCCTAACCACTACGCCACGTGCCTCCACAGTCTTAGCAATACCAACTGATAATACAATGGATACCAAAGAAATTGGGAAAAATCAAGACCTATCCAGGAAGCAAGAGATTGTGGAAGATGAGGTGGCAATTGTTCCCCGTGATAATTGGTGCACTTGGCACAACATCCAAAATGCTACATAAAATGGTTGAAAGAATACTAGGATTAAAACATGTATTGTAAATCTGCAGAAAAGTGCCACTAATGTATTCTTCAAGAATCCGAAAAAAAATTCTTGAGATTTGAGGATATTTGTTGCCACCAAACCTCAAAATGACATCTTGCAAACTCAAATCCACAAGTGACTTTTTATTGCTTTGACCACAGGTGGGTGAAAGATTATGTTGGCAGTAATGGAATTTGAACTCAGAATGTAAATAAAGGCAAGATATTTCGGCTTGTGATTTACTGATTTGTTGCAATTTACCAAAATAAAAGCAACAATGCTTGGTTTGCATGTAATATAACTTCAAGATTAAAGAGTACTTCCTGTAACTAGTATTGTATCCACAATAGGTACCTGAACAATGAGATCAATTCTTCAAAGTTAAACAAACAAAATTAGATACATTATATAAAAAGCAAGAATATATATACACCATATTATATTCTCTCATGCACTTTCTGAAGTTTAACAGCCCAAACCGATTCCTTAATAGCTTGGCAAAGCACCATTTGACTCCTCATAAATGTCAGATAGATTTAGTAATTTTAATAGATTTTCTTTCTCTCTTTTTTTCTTTTCCTGCTGGGTAGGATGGGCTTCAATCAATGACTATATAGCACTTGGTAAGTCGAAAGGAATAAAATAGTTGTGAAAACTAATAGAGCTTGAAAACGGTTGCCAATTCCGGTTAAACAACTCTTTTAATTTCAATAGCCATAAATGCTAACTTGTAACTAAACAGAGTTTCTTTTTTTTTTTTCCAGAACCGATAAATTTGCTGAACTACTTCTAATTATGTTTCTCAAAAACGACCATCATCTCTGCTGTTCAATATTCTATAACCAATACCATCAATAATAAATAATACTCTTTTACAAATTAGAGCAGAGTTTTTTTTTTTGTCGTTGCCAGATTTAAGAGTAAAACATTAACCCTTTGTTAGGATTATATAAGAAATAGATTAATTGATGATCAAACAAATAGGTATCTTTTATCTTTTACTTGTTTAAGTCATGAGACTGTGGCCATGCTATAGCACTGCTGGGCATATGGCATAGTGTTTAAGAGTGCGGGCTACTAACCATAAGATTCCGAGTTCGATTCCAGGCAGTGACCTGGATAATAATAATAACATTGAAAAATACCTAAAGAATGAGAACCCAGGTTTGAAATTTCCCCAAAACACCTGATGAAGGCTGGAGGGTATATTAGCCGAAATGTGTTAACAACAAACAAGACGAGGACAAATATCCGTCAAATGTAAATAATGTGAATTGACCCTAATATTTTTTTTAAAGCCTAGTACTTATTCTATCTATCACTTTTGCTGAACTACTAAGTCATGGGGATGTAAACATACCAACACAGGCTGTCAAACCATTGTGGGGACAAATAGACACAAAGACACACATGAAGGGCTTCTTTCAGTCTCTGTCTATCAAATCCATTGACAGGTCTTTAGTTAGCTTTCCATACTTTGACTTCATGTGATGGATGTAAACAAACATCATTGTCATGCAAGCGGTGTCTATTTCAATTCTTCCATGAAAACATGTCCGGTCATGGGGGAATATTACTTTTCTTGGAAGATGAAAGTCATCAAGGAGGGATTCTAATTCTTATTTTATATTTAGAAAAACAAATTAGCTCAAGGTGCAGGCATGGCTGTGTGGTAAGAAGTTTGCTTTCCAACGACATGCTTCCAAGTTTAGTCTCATTCTGTTGAACCTTGGGCAAGTGTCTTTTACTTCAGCCACAGGCCGACCAAAGACTTGTGAGTGGATTTGGTAGATGAAAACTGAAAGAAGCCCATTTACATGACCACTGAACTCAACGTCGTTTGTTTTTCATTCTCTCTCTATTTATTTCCTCTTATTCCTTTATCGAAGAGCGTAGGCTTGAAACATTAAAAGACTTTTCCATTTTTTCCCGAGCATTAAACCAGTTTGCTGTTCCTACACCTGTCTTCATCTTTGTTTTTCTATAAATTTGAAGCAGATATATATATATATATATATACACACACACACATGCATATATACACACACACATTTATGGGTGTGTATCTTTGTGTCTTTGTCTCCCACCAGCATTTGACATCCTGTGTTGGTGTGTTTACATCTCTGTAACTTAGCAGTTAGACAAAATACACCAATATAAAAAGTGCAAGACTTAAAAGATAATAAATACTAGGGTTAATTCGTTCAGCTAAAATCCTTCAAGGCAGTGCCCCAGCATGGCCACAGCCTAATGACTGGAACAAATTAAAGACAAAAGATTAAAAGAAAACAGGAACTAGGAGAGGCTTGTGGAAATTTAAGAATGTATAGGGTATATACAAACAAGATGTAAATGTGTATAATATGATTATTTTTGTTTGCAGCATCTATTTAATAATTACAGAATTGAAAAAAAAAAAAAATCTTTCTAAATACCATTTTGGTATTTTAGAAAGTTCTTGTCAATATGTATCAATAAACTACATGAATGCTGCAGATTTCTCTTCACCTGTCTTCGTTGCTTTGAATGGAGGTGGAGCTACATGTTGTTTCAATTGTGTTCATCTGTTGGTGAGATGGCCACATCCAGTTAATGGAAACTCTTTCTGCACAAAGAATTTTGAGAGCTTCTAATTTTCACCACTTATTTCTTTTTTTCTTTTTTTTTTTGCATTTTCTGCAAATGGGAGGGAAATAAAAGCAACATAAAAATGGGTGGGTATGCTTGTGCATGTATATGAATATACATCTATATGTATGCATGTATATATAATGTATGATATGTGTGTATACAGATATGTGTGTATATATATATACATATATATGTGTATATATATATTTACACACATACATATACACACATATATATGTGTGTGTGAGTATGAATATATACACATATGTATACACCTGTGTCTAAACTATAAGCACACAATGTATACAATTTTAAAAATATAAAAAAAACTTCTTTCCAAAGTTTGCTAAAATATACGAACTCTTACACAATTATATTTTCTAAATTGCAAATAATAAATTCCGAGAACATTAAAAGAAAAATATCTTTTTATTTATTGTTTCATTGATTTTATTATTATTATTATTATTATTATTATTATTATTATTATTATTATTATTATTATTATTATTATCATTATCATTATATTTTAATGCTTCCATTTATAAAACCTTAAACAAAGAACTATCTGATTTCCGTCCTTGCCAGAAAAAGTTGCTAGTGATGAGGAACTCTGTAACATAAAAGATTCCAATGATCAAAGGAATGTGAAGACTTTTCTGAATATAATGAGAAAATAGATTTTACGGTTTGAACCAAGTTCTATGACAACATAGAAGCAAAGGCTCACCAAATACCTATTATCTTTTACGAAGCTAGTTTCGAAGTTACCCTTAAGCATTAAGAATTTGAAGACGTATTGAGCTGAAGTTTCAGAAAAAAACAAAACAGCAGGAAAAAACAAAAACACTAACAAAAACAAAAATAACACAAATAATGGCAAAATTCATAAATAAATAAATAATATAAATAAAAATTGCAAGGTCGATGACAAAATCTAATAACAGAAACTGTTTCATAAGACACATTGAAATAAAGACAAAATCAGGTATATAAATAATAATAATATATACATGTATCATCAATATATATATATATATATGTATATATATAAACTGGTTCTACAAACATATTTGAGTGAATGTATTGTTATTGTGTGTGTATCATCATCAACATCATGTGTATTTGTGTATGTGTATATATATATATATATAGCCACCTGGTTCACCAGTCCTCAGTCAAATCGTCCAACCCATGCTAGCATGAAAAGCAGACGTTAAACGATGATGATGATGATGAGGATGATGATGATGATGGTATTACATATACGTGTATACATTGTGTTCATGTATGTCTGCACAGGTATGTATATGTGTGTATACACAAGCACATACAAAAACATACATATATGTGTAAATGTATGTCTGCCCCCCCCTTTCTCTAATATATATATATGTATATATATATATATATATATATATACATATACATATATATATATA
>NC_068983.1:58947676-58954431 GCF_001194135.2 Octopus bimaculoides | reverse complement strand
ATAGATAGATAGATAGATAGATAGATAGATAGATAGATAGATAGATAGATAGATAGATAGATAGATAGATAGATATATGCAGTTTGGTCTAGTGCCAAGGAGAAGCACCACTGTGCTATATCTCTGGTAAGGTGCAGCAATATCAGAGGAAGGTTAACCGAGAAAATAGCTTTTGTGTGTGGAAGATGCACAGGTACAATAAACACCAGATATGTAGAGAAAATAGACTCCATCAACTGTCAGTTGGGTAAGCTAGAGGTAGTAGATAGCTTCTATTATTTAGGTAACCAAGTTAGTAGCAGAGGATGTTCTGAGAGTGGAGCTGTGAGAATAAGTATAGGCTGGGCAAAATTCAGAGTGCTTCTACTTCTGCTGGTAACAAAGCGCCTCTCCCTCAGAGTGAAAAGCAGATTGTATGATACTTGTGTGTGAACAGCAATGCTACACAGCAGTGAAACATGGGCTGTGATAGCTGAGGACATGCAGAGGCTTAA
The DNA here is from genome assembly GCF_001194135.2 of Octopus bimaculoides. Classification (NCBI taxonomy): domain Eukaryota; kingdom Metazoa; phylum Mollusca; class Cephalopoda; order Octopoda; family Octopodidae; genus Octopus; species Octopus bimaculoides. The sequence continues at coordinate 58,953,937 of NC_068983.1, read as the reverse complement.
AAGAAATGAAGCCATAGGATTGAGGTTTGGATCATCATCATCATCATCGTTTAACGTCTGCTTTCCATGCTGGCATGGGTTGGACGATTTGACTGAGGACTGGCGAACCAGATGGCTGCACCAGGCTCCAATCTGATTTGGCACAGTTTCTACAGCTGGATGCCCTTCCTGACACCAACCACTCCAAGAGTGTAGTGGGTGCTTTTACATGTCGGCAGTACTGGCAACTGCCGCACTCAAAATGATGTTTTTTATGTGCCACCTGCACAGGAGCCAGTCCAGGGGCACTGGCAACGACCTCGGTTGAATGCTTTTTTCATATGCCAGTAAGGCGACGCTGGTAATGATCACGCACAAATGGTGCTATTTAGGTGCCACTGGCATGGAAGCCAGACAGCTGCTCTGGCAATGATCATGCTTAGACGGTGCACTTAGCGCTCCACTGGCACAGGTGCCAGTCATCGAATTTGGTTCAATCACGATAGAGGTGATTATCTTACCTTTTCTGTTTTTACATTCTGAGTTCAAATTCTGCCGAGGTCGACTTTGCATTTCATCCTTGCGGGGTCAATAAATTAAGTACCAGTTGTATACTGGGATTAATCTAATCGACTGGTCCCCCCCCCTCAAAAAAAATTTCAGGCCTTGTGCCTAAAGTAGAAAAGATTATCTTACCTTTTACTTGTTTCAGTTATTAGACTGTGGCCATGCTGGGGCATTATCTTAAAGGCATTTTAATCAAATGAATCAATTCCATCACTTATTTTTTAAAGCCTTGTGCTTATTCCATCAGTCTCCTTTGTTGAACATCACAAAAGGCCTGGTTGGTGGCCCAAACTTTCGAGTTTTTCTTTAGAAAAACTGAAGGGCCTTTGTGATAAGTGTGTGATTCTGAAAGGGGAATATCTTGAAGGTGGTGCTATTAAGTTAGACATCGCCGAAACCTATCAAAGTAAATAAAATCATAATAAACTGATCCCTCTGTATTTTCTTTTACCCAAAGCTAGCAACTTTTCAGCACCCGCCCTCTATTTGTTGTAAAAAGGTTGGCATTAGAGAGGGCAGCCAAGCATTGTTGGTGTCAATGCCATGCAGTCCAATCTGTCTTGGTTATGGTTATGAACTCACTGTCCAAAGATGTCCAAGATTGTGGGAAAGCATTCCAGGCACCTAACTGTATTTTAAGTACTCCACTGGAAGCATTTCCTTTTGGCAATTTGCACGTAATATTGTTTCAGATTTGATATCATGCCTCAGAGGAAAATAAAGCATCAACAATATCTGGTGCTATTATGCAGATTATACCTCTTAACGGACTCAGAAAATAAAGTAGCAAATGTTATACATGTTTGTTTGATTATATATATATATATATATATATATATATATATATATATATACACACAAATATAGATAGATGTATATATATAAATAGATGTATGTATATATATATATATATATATATACATATAGATAGATGTGTATATATATATATATATAAAATACATATACACATGATATATATTTGTGCATGCATGTGTATGTATATATACTGCTTTTATATATATATGTAAATATATAATGTGTGTGTGTATGTATATATATATATATATATATATATATATATATATATATATATATATATATATATATATATAAAATATACATACACACAATATATATTTGTGTATGTATATATCTCGTATATACGCATGAATACTTGTTATATGTATTTATGTATTTTGTGTTTGTGTGTTTATGCATAAATCTTAACGTGTGTGTGTGTGTGTGTGTATATGACTATGTACACACATAGATAAATATGTACGTACACTTAACACAATGCATCAAACTGCAAATATTATCCATATTAATATCACATTTTAGCGTGTAAAATATGAATTCATACATAACAATTTGTTGACAAGTGCAGCAAAAATTTCAGCCAATCCTACCTCGCCATCTCCATCTTCATATGCAGAGATGCTGTTTGATGCTGGAACTGTGCAATTATGATAAGAAACTATTCAGCCTCGAAATAAATTCTCTTTAAAAGTTACTTTCTCAGCACATTGACATAAAATTCTTTGTATTTTGGTTATTTTTATTTTCTCTTTGCGTGTTTTATATCCAAATATGTAAAACAATTCTTGTCAGGAACCAAAAAAGAAAAGTAAAAGAAAAAAAAAGCTATTTTATTTCTTGCGTTACAACAATGTTTCAATACTTGGTTCGGAGTTCTTCAGTGCAGCATTGAAAAAAAGCAGCGTCTATAATCAGTTGTGTACTACTTACTTACTAACTACTAATGTTTTTACTAGTGCTTGTATAACAACTACCATCTGCTGTACTACAACTACTACCAACACTATCATCACTAACAATGCCATTGCCACCACTACCACCATTGCTACTACTACCACCACCACCACCAACACTACTACTATTATTACTACTATTACTGCTACTACCCACCACCACAAACACCACTACTAGCACCACCACAACAACAACTACCACCACCACCATCATCATCACCACCACCACCACCACCACCACCACCACCAACAACAACACTACTACTACTACTACTATTATTACTACTATTACTACTACCACCACAAACATCACTACTACTACTGCTACTAGCACCACCACAACAACAACCGCGACTACTACTACCACCACCATCACCACCAACACTACTACTATTACTACTACCACCAACACTACTACTACCCAGTCTAAAATTAGGGTATTTATCTATTCTCGAAACTTGGAAAATAAAACTGAGCCTTGTTTTGTCAACTGGACCCTATCTGTTGACTAACAATTATTTAATGAACCCTTCAATTGTGGGATGGAAGTGATTGCTATCTTTTATCTTTTACATGTTTCACTCATGAAACTGTGGCCATGCTGGAGTGCTGTTTTGAAGGGTTTTTAGGGAAGTGAAATGACCCCAGTACTTCTCTTTTGAAGCCTCGTATTTATTCTATCAGTCCATTTTACTGAACTGCCATGTTATTGGGACATAAACACACTAATATTGGTTGTCAAGTGGGGGTGGGGGACTCACATAGATGCAAAGACACACACACACAGACATATGCGATGGGCTTCTTTTAGTTTCTTATTTCTTTACTGCCCACAAGGGGCTACACACAGAGGAGACAAACAAGGACAGACAAACGGATTAAGTCGATTATATCAACCCCAGTGCATAACTGGTACTTATTTAATCAACCCCGAAAGGATGAAAGGCAAAGTCGACCTTGGCGGAATTTGAACTCAGAACGTAAAGACAGACGAAATACCACTAAGTATTTCACCTGGCATGCTAATGTTTCTGCCAGCTCGCCGCTGCCTTCTTTTACTTTCCGTCTACCAAACCCTCTCCCAAGGTTTTGGTCGTCCCCAGGCTATAATAGAAGACACTTGCCCAAGGTGCCAAACAGTAGGAATGAACCTTGATTTATGTGGCTGGAAAGCAAGCTTCTTACCACACACATCCATGCCTGTGCCTATATATATTTAATTAAACCCAATCTCATAGAGAACAATTACTTTATCAATCATTGAAACATTATCTCTGCATAGTTAACTGATCCAATATGGTCCATAACTAGTAAATCTGGTTTAGTTAATGGAGTTCAGTCTAGTACATGACTGGTGATTATTTTATTCATCCTTGAATCATAAAAAGATAGAAATAAGCCCTGTATAGTCAGTTAAATCTAATCCGATGCACAATCAATAGTTCTTTTATCAGTCCTTGAAATATGAACGCTAGAACTGATTGTTGTTTAGTCAAGTGAACTGAACATAACTAGTAACTATTTAATCAACCCTAAAAATATGAAAAGCATAATTGATCCCTTTATAGCTGATTGAACCCACACATATATAATTAGGTAATTATTTTATTAAGCCTTTAAATATGGAAAATAAGATTGATCCCTGTTTAGTCAATAGGGCTCTGTTTGGTACATGACTAAATTATTTAATCAACCCTTATGTCTTTTACTTGTTTCAATCTTTGGACTGTGGCCATGCTGGGGCACTGCCTTGAACAGTTTGGTCAAGCAACTTGCCTTAGTACTTATTATTTTTAAGTACTGGTGGCAATTTTTAAGTAATTCTATTGGCCTCTTTTGTGCCACTGTTATGTTACAGGGACATAAACAAACCAACACTGTTTGTGAAGCAGTGGTGAGGGACAAACATCACACAAAACTGGTACTTATTTCATTGACTCTGGAAGGATGAAAGGTGAAGGCGACCTCAGCAGAATTTGAACTCATAATAATAACAAGATCACCCAGAGCGTAAGCCTCCACCAAGGCAACACCAACGTCCTCTCAATGATAATTTTTAAAATGAGAATATCTGAAATAAACTCAACTGTTCTCATATTTTATTACGCCAGCATAACCAGAGCTCACAAGCTGAAATAAACAAAAGACTAAAAGAGTAACCCTAAAATGATGAAAGACAAGTTTATCCTCAGCATAATTTGAACACAGAACAGGATTTTAACCCTTTTGATATCAAATCACCCAAGACTGCCCTTGATTTAATGCTACAGACTTTAGGTCTTAAAGTGATCTACATTAAAACTTCCGATAAAAATTTCATGCTATATTGTATCCCAAACATCAGCTTAAACATCATCATCATCATCATCATCGTTTAACGCCCATTTTCTATGCTGGCATGGGTTGGACGGTTTGACTGAGGATTGGTAAGCCAAGAGGCTGCACCAGGCTCCAATCTGATCTGGCAATGTTTCTACAGCTGGATGCCCTTCCTAATGCCAACCACTCCGAGAGTGTAGTGGGTGCTTTTTACCTGCCACCAGCACAGGAGCCAGTCAGGCAGCACTAGCATCAACCATGTTCGGATGGTGCTTTTTACATGCCACCAGCAGAGGAGCCAGTCGAAGGGCACTGACTTTGACCACGTTCGGAAGGTGCTTTTTACATGGAGTTATTTTACTATATTCCTCATTATTTCTAAAATTAATTGAAAGAAAAATGTGTATTTTAACAGAGATATAGTAATAAAAAAGTTAACATCTAACTGCCTCAATTAACCAAACCACCATCAAACAAGAAGCAAATGCTCAGTTAAAATTGACCCCATGGACCAAAACCCATCGCAATGAGGACCTCTTTAGAACTAGTGCCATTCTACAAAACTGATTCCAAGCATCAATTTCCTAGAATTTTCTCAAAGCTTTACGTTTTAACAGTAGAAAATATTATGGAAGTATTATGGCAATGCTGTGTCGTAATTCATTTGCTAAGAAATAATAGGTACATAAACTTTATTTCCATCTATGTATATCTATAAAACCTCAGCAGGTTATTAACCAAATATACTACAAAACGTTTCAAGTAGCTGCTATTTCGAACCATATAATTCAGTCATCCAGTGTAATGTACCAACCACGTTCACTTTTATACTGACATAACTACCACTTACACACACAGGATTGCACAAACAAGACATACACACACACACACTGAAACGGGTGTGTGTGTGTGGGGCCATTGTATGTATTTATGTATATGTCTAGAAAACATCTATTTAGTTATCCAAATTTTTGCATCATTCTTATTTTTATTGCAATGCACTGTAATGCTTGCTGAAGAATCCTTTTTGGAAACGGTTTTGTTCACAAAACCTTTCCAAGAGGATACTGACTCATAATCACATCTTTTTTGCCTTTATGTGTTTCAGTCATAAGACTGCAGCCATTAAGAATTTTAGTACTTTAGTATGTTTTGTAAAACCTGGTACTTATTTTATTGGTCTATTTTGGCAAACTGCTAAGTTATGGGGACACAAACACACCAACACTCATGGTCAAGCAGTGTTGGGGCAAAAACAAACACACACACAGATGCTTATATAAAGCAATTAAGAGTATGAAGACCGGGAAAGCCCCCGGCCCATCAGGAATCACTGCAGAGATGCTCAAAATATCTGGCAGTGTTGGCTATAGCCTAGTCACCCGTATTACGAACCAGGTGATACACGAAGGAGTCATACCCTATGACTGGTGTAGCAGCATCATAGTCAACTGCTACAAAGGTAAAGGGGACGCTTTAGATACAAATAATTACAGAGGCATCAAGCTGTTAGATCAGGTTATGAAAGTTACAGAGAGGGTCATAGCCCAACTAATTAGGGAGCAAATCAATTTAGATGAGATGCAGTTTGGGTTCGTGCCAGGTAAAAGCACTACTGATGCCT
>NC_068983.1:58943165-58945960 GCF_001194135.2 Octopus bimaculoides | reverse complement strand
TGCCATCCGGTTTCACCAGTCCTCAGTCAAATCGTCCAACCCATGCTAGCATGGAAAGCGGACGTTAAACGATGATGATGATATATATATATATATATATATATCATCATCATCATTTAACGTCTGCTTTCCATGCTAGCATGGGTTTGGACGATTTGACTGAGGACTGGTGGACCAGGAGGCAACACCAGGCTCCAATCTGATTTGGCAGAGTTTCTACAGCTGGATGCCCTTCCTAATGCCAACCACTCTGAGAGTGTAGTGGGTGCTTTTACGTGCCACCAGCACGAGGGCCAGTCAGGCGGCACTGGCGACAGCCACGCTCGAAATGGTGCATAGCCATTCGACAGGGCAACTTTTAAGCTAGCGTCTGTTGAGGGCTCTTCACTGGGCCTTGGGCCTAACAATGACATGTCATGCTTTGAGTACATATTAAATTTTATTGAACTTGATCAATATTTTTCAAGCAATGAACAACTTCATCAAAACAATGATATAATTTGTTGACTTGGAACTTATCGCAAAGCTGCATGATAAACAGCATTTTTTTGCCTTCCCAGGGGTCAGTACAATTTTTTTCTGTCTAACCTCTCTCTCTTTCTGTTGATTGTTTTCAACCACCACCATCACCACCACAACTGCCATACACACACACTATTCAGACTTCTCATGCCACCACCATCAATACCTTTGACTTTGCCGCCTTCCCCTCCACCACCATCACCACTGTCTTTCACATTGCTTACTATCACCATTATCCCTGACTGCTTCAGCTACCACCATCATTACTGTCGCCTCCACCTCTATCACAACTACAGCTGATACTATTACTATCACCACATTACCATCATAACCATCAATCTACTACTGCCTCTATGCCTACTATTACACTTGCCCCAACATGAGCAATAGTATGAGTGTCAATGAAAAGTGAGAGAGGGGGTTGAAATGTGACACACTGACACACAGAAATTAGTTTTCATATTTATTATATTAGATAGATAGATAGATAGAGAGAGGTTTTGAAATGATGAACAGATATTGTATATTTAGAATAATAAGATAGTCAGAATGTTGGATGATTATATATACTTTTATTTACATCTTATTTACATTTTTAGTGGAAGAAAGCGCTAAAAATGTAAATAAGATGTCAAAAAAAATATATATAATCATCCAACGTTCTGACTACCTTATTGTTCTAAATATATATATAATGGGCTTCCTTCATCTTCTGTCTACCAAATCCACTCACAAGGCTTTGGTTGGCCCAAAGCTATTGTGGAAAACACATTCACAAGGTGCCACACAGCGCGACTGAACCTGGAAACATGGCCCTTCTTAAGGTGATACGGAAGCCTAATACAGATCTCTAGCTCCTGCCTCATCTGTGAAATTGGAACCCAATGAATGGCCAATTATGACACTTACTCAGCATACCTATTTGTTTAGATCACCAGTGAACTAAACCCGTCATATTATACACACACACACACATATATACACATACACACACGCATATACACATGTACATATATGTATGGGTATATGCATGTATTTATATATTATTTATATTATTATATGATCGAACGCCATGCATCCTGTTCCAAGTAAGTTTTATATACACATATACGTACATAAATTTGTTACCACTTCAAATTTGCTCAAGTCATATTTGAACCTGTAAGAAAACCATTCCCTGTATTTTATATTTAGTCATGGAGAAAATTTCTTGTAGACAAATAGGTGTTAGCACAACTCAGTTCAAAGTGTCACCTGACCAGACTGATGGATGGAAGTGTGTATGCATATATATAGACCATCATCATCGTCATTGTTTAACGTCCGCTTTCCATGCTAGCATGGGCTGGACGATTTAACTGAGGACTGGTGAACCAGATGGCTACACCAGGCTCCAATCTGATTTGGCAAAGTTTCTATAGCTGGATGCCCTTCCTAATGCCAACCACTCCGAGAGTGTAGTATATATATATATCTATATATATATATATATATATATATAAATAAAAATGGAACAAAAATGCAATAGAGAGTATTAAAACGTTCGGACAGATAGACGACATAAAGGTGGACAAGAGAAACAATTAGAAGGACAGGCAAAAAAGACAGGTTATTCTTGGCTTTCTTTCTTCAGTCAAGTACCAGAAGTCATAACCATTTCAGGCAGTTACACTTGAGTTGGTTCGATCTGGTTGTCCGCCAAAAAGGTTAAGCTAAGTGCATTTACACCCCACCACACTCACATATATATACAGAGCTGCCAGAATTCTTTTAGTTTCTGTCTGCCTAATCCATTCACAAAGCATTGGTCAGCCAGATGTCAAATAATCTTTATAATCGTGCAGCACCAAACTTGTGGTGTCCAAACTTACCAGATTTAAATCCCGTGAATTACAACATTTGGAGTCTTGTAGAAATTGAGACTAGTCGACGTTCCATAGCTTCACTGAAATGCCACCATTATCTGCATGATGTCCAAAACGAATAAGAACTCTTTAATAAGGACAGTCCCACATCGAAGCAATCCTTGAAGGTGGATTCAGAGGAGAACCTTATAAGAAAGCTTATTGATAACATGGAGACAAATTTTCATTGGTATATATTTTGTTTTTACTAGATTAGATTTGTTTCATTAGATCACCAAATATGTCCTCAAATACCTCTCACATTACACACACACACATGTATGTATGTATATATATATATATATATATTTATATATATGTATATATATATGTGTGTGTATGTATATGTGTGTATGTATATATGTGTAT
>NC_068983.1:58937289-58940921 GCF_001194135.2 Octopus bimaculoides | reverse complement strand
ATAAATATATATATATATCTGTGTATGTATGTGTATATATATATATATGCGTTTGTGTGTGTGTGTGTATATATATATATATAGTGTGTGAGCATGTAAATATATATATACACATGTGTGTACACATATATATATGGTGTGTGTAAGTATATATATGTGTGTGTGTATGTATATATGTGTATATATATATATATATATATTTATATATATGTATATATATATGTGTGTGTATGTATATGTGTGTATGTATATATGTGTATGTATATATATATATGTGTGTATGTATACACACACATATATATATACACATACATATTTATATATGTATATGTATGTATGTCATAAAAAAGTAAGGTAATAAAAATAGGTTTGCAAGCACTAATGAAAATAAAACACGAAATAATAAATAACAAAAACAGAAAATTGGTAATAAAAATACAAAAAAAAAACCTCCTGAACATAAAACAAAGCAAGTCAAAGGATACTTTTACTTTTTAATGCACCGATACCTTTTTTTAATAAATACATTCCAATCATATATTAGCAAGACTCATGGGAATTCTCTTGAAATGCTGGAAGCTTTTTCTTGAAACCCAACACCGATTTAATGATTTGCTTTCAAAGGTTCCACCAGAATTTCACAAAGAATCTTTTGACTGGTTGAATGGCTAATATGTCTACAGAACACTGGGGTCTTTTACTATTTTTTTAGTTTTTTAGTTTTTACCTTTTTTATTATTCAGCACTTTGATAATAATCTTGCTGTGAATTTGAAAGTGATGAACCAAACGTTTTTTTTATTTATTTTATTATTATTGATGCCAATTTCTGAGAGTTCTTAATATAATGAAGTTGAAAGAAAATATAAATGGTGTGGAGAAGAGGTTATGAAAGTGAAAGTACATAATGAAAGATTAAACAGAATGGACATCAAGGTAGGGGCAGGGCTAAAGGTGGAGTTATAAGGGGAGGAAGAATATTAAACTAAAAAAATAAAACATGAATAAATAAATATAAACTGCAACATCATATATTTGATAATTTTAATAGCGAATCAGTCATGACTGACATTTTAAAGGTAAAAAAATTATGAAAGACTTTAATAGGAATTCACATGAATTTGGTGAATCCATTAGAGAAGTTTTCTGAATAAAAGATTACATAACTGGACCATTAGCTGTGAATATCTTCTATGTAATCCCCTTTTAAATATATAGTTTATGAAAACACTCAGGAGTAACTCACTGTGGATATACAGGGAGAAATGCCAAAGGATGAGGTTTTCTATGGCTGGGGAAATAGTGAACAGCTTTCTCCCCCCTTTTTTTCTTTGTTGCAGGATGATACAAGAATTAATTTAATTTATAGGGTATCGTTTATCTTTTACTTGTTTCAGTCATTTGACTGTGGCCATGCTGGGGCACCACCTTGAAGAATTTTTTGTCGAATGAATCGACCCCAGCACTTGTATTTCTTAAGCTCAGTACTTGTTCCTTCGGTCTCTTTTACCAAACTGCAAAGTTATGGGGACATAAACACAGTTATGAAATGGTAGTGGAAGACAAACACACACATGCACACACACACGAAGGGGTTTCTTTAGTTTCTCTCCACCAAATCCATTCCTAAAGGTTTGGCCAGTCTGAGTCTATACTAGAAGACTGTTTCCCAAGGTACTTTGCAGAAGGATTGAACCTGGAACCATGTGGTTGGGAGGTAAAATTGCCACACAGCCATGCCTGTGCCTATATGTAATAAATTCTTGTAAGGATTTATAGAAGTAATTTTTTCCAGACAATAATCTTAAGATATTGAGAACATTGATATAGTGATGTTTAGTTAGATAAGGAAATAACAGTTTTGCTGTAGCTGTAGAGTTGTGTGTGTGTGTGTGTGTGTCTATGGCAGACTAGGTGTCCCTCTGCCTTGTGAAAGTGTACAGCTAAGTGGTTAGGTTATTTGGATCTTGATCAGGAGTGTTACAAATAGCTTTAGTAAAGATAAGAGAAAGCTATAGACACGTGTACAGACATATACACATGTATATGCAAGTATATAGATAGGGCTGTAATGTATCATTGTATAATATAAAATATTTTCCCCTTTATCTGACTAATTTCTAATAAGAAATTCTTAGGTAAATCTTTGTAATTCCTATTAGTAAATGAAACATATGTAATGGAGAATAAATAATACCAAAAAATTTCCATTTTCCTGTTTTGTTAAACGATAACTCTGCAAATATTATTTTCACAATTCTCAATTTTAATATCAGCATAGAAGATATTTGTAAGCCATTCAAGAACACACAAAAACAAACTGTTAGTTTCACTTCAACATTTAATTTTCGTTTGTGTCAAAATATGTTCATCACTTTCAAACTGCAACATGTCCACTGACAAAACTTGGTGCTGCAGTCAGTGAACGAGTCGCGGTTTCAAAGTACCGAAAATATTTTGACACAAATGAAAATTCAATGTTGAAGTGAAACTAACAGATTTTCTGTGTGTTCTTGAATGGCTTACAAATATCTTCCACACTGCAATTGTTTTTGTTTCAGTACACAATCTCAGATCAAGTCACTTGCTATGCAAGTACATCTCCAATTTTAATATGTATTTTGATTAACATATAACAGTAACTATGGATACATATTGATTGTAATAATGGAATAAAATGTACTTCAAGAGGAAATAACTAGGATTTAGCTAACTACCTATAAGATACACAGGCACATAAGACATAAATTAACTTAATGCCATAACAGGTATTTTAATTCTTATTTCGTTGTTTTAAAAATGACATGATTTGCCTGAAACTGTGTTGAAACTGAAGCCATTTGCATCATTTCAGAGTCATTTCAATCATTTAACTCTTTTGATACTGAATTGTTCATGACTGCTCCTGGTTCTATGGTACAAACTTTCTATTTTAAAACAATCTACATTAAAATTTCTCATTAAAATTTCATGTTCCAAAAATCAGCTTCATAATGACGAATTATTTTAATATATTTTTTGGTATTTCTAAAATTAATTACAATAAAGATGATGCATTGCATCAGAAATATAGTAACAAAATGGTTAAGAACAGAAATTTAAAAATTCCCATTTTGTTTATTTCTTAAAAGTATTACGAACTACCAACTCTTAAAAAGTTTTGGTCTCACTTCTGTGACCTGGTCACAAATACTTCATAACAGATAAACCTAATAATGTTGTTGCTCTTGTTTTAAGGGGAGATGGAGGCAGAAATGGTAAAACGCTAGAACCCAAATGTCATATGGTTTTTAAATCTATTCCTATGATAAAATCCCACAAGGATCAATAAAACAAGTTCTGGACATGTATTGGAAATTGATTCATTTGATATTTCCTCTCTCAGAAAGTTGTGGTCAATTTGTAATATATTGTACTTTCATTGATATTTTTCGATTTTGATCAGGTTTCTGATTCCCTTTTGAAATGGTTTTGCTTCATTTACTTTTGCTTGAAATAACCTTCTGCAAAAATAAAAATATCCTAGCTTTTCATTGATTCTTCTTTAACACTTTGGTTACCATATTTCTGCTGAAATAAACTGTTATTTCAATTAAGTTTGAAAATAACAGAGAATATAGAAAAATATCTGGC
>NC_068983.1:58936127-58936676 GCF_001194135.2 Octopus bimaculoides | reverse complement strand
CATCTTATGTGCCACCCGCACAAGAGCCAGTCCAGGGGCACTGGCAACGATCTCACTTGGCTTGCCGGGTCTTCTCACGCACAGCACATTTCCAAAGGTCTCGGTCAGTAGTCATCGCCTCGGTGAGGCCCAATGTTCGAAGGTCTTGCCTCACCACCTCAGCCCAGGTCTTCCTGGGCCTACCTCTTCCACGGGTTCCCTCAACTGTTAGGGTGTGGCACTTTTTCACGCAGCTATCCTCATTCATTCTCACCACATGTCCATACCAGCACAATCATCTCTCTTGCACACCACAACTGATGCTTCTTATGTTCAGCTTTTCTCTCAAGATACTTACACTCTGATGGGTATGCACATTGACATTACACATCCAGAGGAGCATACTGGCTGCATTCCTTGCGAGCTTATGCATGTCCTCAGCAGTCACAGTCTATGTTCCACTGCCATGTAGCATGGCTGTTCGTACACACATATATATATATATATACACACACATACATACAAAGACACACACACAAATATATATATATATATATATATATATATATA
>NC_068983.1:58930972-58936080 GCF_001194135.2 Octopus bimaculoides | reverse complement strand
ATACACATATATATACTGTATTTCTCTCATTTACTTTAAATATAACAAAGAATTTAGTAAAATAACTTAAATTAACATTCAGCTAGTGTTAGGAACATAGATTGTGACTAAGGTTTGGTGGAAGATTTTAATTCAAAACTTATGGAAACAAGACATTTGTACCACAGAGCCAGAGCTGGTTTCAGCCAGGTTGGTAACAAAAGGGTTAAAAATATCACGGTGACTTTAACCCTTTTGCTACTATATTTCTGTTGAGATGCTCTGTGTTTCTTTCAATTAATTCTAAATATAACAAAGAATTTAGTAAAATAACTTCGTTATAATTAAGCTTGTTTTAGGAACATAAATTGTGACTAAGGTTTGGTGGAAGATTTTAATTCAGAACTTATGAAAACAAAACATTTGTACTACAGAGCCAGATACAGTTTTAGCTGGGTTGGTAATGAAAGGGTTAAGGTGTTGAGCTGGCAGAGTCGTTAGCGTGTTGGGCAAAATGCTTAGCAGTATTTCACCCATTGCTATGTTCTGAGTTCAAATTCTGCTGGGATCGAATTTGCGTTTCATCATTTCGGTGTCAGTAAAATAAGTACCAGTCAAGTACTGGGGTTGATGTAATCGACTAGTCCCCTCCCCCAAATGTCAGGCCTCGTACCTATAGCAGAAAGGATAATTAAGCTGGTGTTTAAGGTGGCAAGCTGTTAGATTCATCAACGCAATAAACAAAATGCTTAGCAGTGTTTCGTTTATCCTTACATTCTGGGTTCAAATTCCACCAAGGATAAGGTCGACTTTGCCTTTCATCATTTCAGGGTCACTGAAATAAGCAGCTGTTGGGCACTGGGGCCGATGCAATTGATTAGCCCCCACCCTCCAAAATTTTGAGCCTTGTGTCTATAGCAGAAACGATTGTTAGTCTGGTGTTTAGAACATAAATTAACATGAAATTTTGATGGAAGACGTTCATTTATTCCTTTACTTGTTTAAAGCATTTGAATATGGTCATGCTGGAGCACTGCTTTTAATCGAACAAATCGACACTAGGACTTATTCAATCAGTCTCTTTGGCTGAACAGCTAAGTTAAGGGGACTTAACACCAACATCTGTTGTCAAGTGATGGTGGGGGACAAACACAGACACACACACATACATATATATATAAAACTTACTATAAAAAGGATGCATGGCATTCAATCATATAATAATATAAATAATATATGGACAACAAACGTTAAAGGATGATGACGATGATGATGATGCTTCTACAACCTCTCAATTCCCTGAGCTAGAAATCCACATCCTCTCTGTGTTAGATATGCAACCTTCTCAGATTCCCAGCTACATTTTTTTATTCAGCAGAAACCTGTAGGCCAGTGTTTCCCAACCTATTTTCCCTCTTAACTATACTGCTATATGTCTTTATCCTCTTTTACTTCTTTCAGTCATTGGACGATAGCCATAAGCCATGCTGGAGCACCACATCTAAGTTTTTAATCATACAAGCTACCCTCAGTATTTACTTTGAAGTCTGGCATTTATTCTGTTAGTGTCTTTTGCCAAACTGCTAAGTTACAGGGGCATAAAGAAACCAACACCAATTATAAGGCAGCAGAAAGGAGAGAGAACACACACACACACACACACACACACACACACAGACATACACACACAAGATGGGTTCTACACAGTTCCTATCTATCAGATTCACCCATGTGGCATTTGTTGGCCTGGGGCTGTAGTAGCTTTAGTAGAGGACACTTGCCCAATGTGCCACACAGTGGAATTGAACCTGAAACTAGATAGCTACAAAGTGAGGTTTTTAACTACATACCCATATCTGTGCCTATATACAAACCTATATGTATATGTACATTATATATATATATATATAAGTGTGGATGTATAGTCTACATTAAATTTAGCTGCCTAAACTATAACCCTGCCCCACACACATTAGTTTTCTGCTTCAATGTGTAATTATCAGAGCTATCACATAGATCAAAGATCTGCTCTTTGATCAATAGCATTGATCTGCAAATGAATTGGCCAAAGCAAGCAAAATATTTTAGATATTTCAGTATGTAAAATCAACTCTATATAATAATAACTGATGTAAACGTTGGTTGGCTGGTTGGTTGGTTGACTTATCCAGTCACATTTTACATAGGAGAGAGAGAGAGAGAGAGAGAGAGAGAGAGTGAGTGAAAGAAAGATACAAAGAGTAGTAAAATAAGAGGGGCAGGATGAGTGCACATATAAGGTTTGATGACAGGTGATAATAATTTGTGAAAAACACCCTTTTTTTACCTTATAAAATTTTACAGAGACAGGTTCTCAAAATAGTAGATTGTGATGGTGCTCGTAAAATTTAGGAAAATAATAACATATTTATTGCAAATATGCAAATGAGGAAGTTGTTTTATTTAATTTAGTTTTAAGATAAATACTTTTCTTGTGAGCTTCAAGGAATTTTTTTAATAAAAGTTAAATTATTGATGCAGGTGTAACTGAGTAGTAAGAAATTTGCTTCCCAACCACATGGTTCTGGGTTCAGTCCCACTGTGTGACACCTTGGGTAAGTGTCTTCAACTATGACCTTGGTGCAACTAAAGCCTTGTGAGTGTATTTCGTAGATGGAAACTGAAAGAAGTGTGTCATGTATGTGCATGTATGTATGTATGTATATATACATGGGTATGTGTGTGTGTATGTATTTGTTTCCCACCACTGTTTGATGGTGGTGTTGGTTTATTTACATCCTTAGTTCAGATAAAAAAAATTGACAGAATAAGTACCAGGCTTAAAACAAAAAATCCCAGGATCGGTTTTGTTTCACTAAAATCCTTCAAAGCAGTGTCCCAGCATGGCCTCATTCATGTAAAAGTAAACAAGATTATAATTATTGTATCCATGTAGTCCCTGACATCCTGCACGGGGATCAAAGTATGCTTCCACAGTGACACCCTAATATTTCATATTTTCAGTTTATTCACATGTTTGTTACTGTAAAAAATAGCATTGGCATTACATCATCATCATCATCGTTTAACGTCCGCTTTTCATGCTAGCATGGGTTGGACGATTTGACTGAGGACTGGCAAACCAGAAGGCTGCACCAGGCTCCAATCTGATTTGGCAGAGTTGCTACAGCTGGATGCCCTTCCTAACACCAACCACTCTGAGAGTGTAGTGGGTGCTTCTACGTGTCACTGGCACGAAGGCCAGTCAGGCGGTACAGGCAATGGCCATGCTCAAAATGGTGTATTTTACATGCCACTTGCACAGGAGCCAGTCCAGCAGCACTGGCAATGACCTCGCTCTAATGTCTTTGCACGTGCCAAGAAAGCGACGCTGGTAACAATCACGCTCAAATGGTTCTATTTACGTGCCACTGGCACGGAAGCCAGACAGCAGCTCTGATAATGATCACACTTGGACGGTGCTCTTAGTGCTCCACTGGTATGGGTGCCATCACGATTTTGCTTTCACTTGCCCCAACAGGTCTTTGCAAGCCGAGTTTAGTGTCCAATGAAGGAAAGATTGGCATGAGTGCCAGTCGTTGAATTTGGTTCGATTTCGATTTCACTTGCCTCAACAGGTCTTCGCAAGCGGAATTTAGTGTCCAATGAAGGAAAGGTATGCATATTACAAATATTTTCAGGAAGCCAAGGGGTGACGCCTCTGCAACTAATTTTATGAGTTTTAATTTTATAGCATTCTTTTCAGTAAATGTGTAGTCAATACTATCTGATTGTCTATCTAATTCCAGTTTTAGAGTTAGCTATATACAAAAACTGTTTTATCTTGATAAAATCTGTTAAGTCTATGCTTGCAGTTGCATAATACAGTTTGTTTATCAATAATTCTAAGCAATGATTGGAAAGAAAGGTGTTTACAATCTCACCTGACAAGAGAGCCAAAAAGTTAATGAAAACAGTTGTGGAGTTTGCAGTGATTAGTCTGCCAAAAATATTTGGAGTTACAATGCTTATGTTATTATTTGGTAGCCAGAATAAATATGTCTGAAGCATATTAATATGTTATAAACATTAAATACACTTTAATATAGAGAAATAATTGATAACCATGTGGCAGAGTGATTCTAATATTGGTTCTTTAAGTAAAGAAGTCAGCTATGCTTCCACAGAGCGAAGTAGAGAAATCTCCCACTTTTTAAACATTGTTGTGGCATTGGAGAACTTAACCAGAAGTTAAAGCCGTCTGCATGTAGATAATGGTTATCCTCTTTTGTCAGTTACCATCACCATTTGGACTGGTGCACACTGTGGGTTTGTTATTGAAATGTTTATGAAGAATCATGAACCTGGAAGGTCTTTTATGCCATACCCTGTATATGCCAAAGAACTGAGAGTATTATCTTTTCAACAGGAATTTAATCAGTTAGATAGTACATAGTTCAAAGAACTAAAGCATGTCTTACTAATTGCTTAAGGCAGAAAAAATACTGCATCCACGATTTTGTCTCAAAGACTGTTGACATCAATGTAATACATACAGTGCTACTGGACTGGCTCCTGCGCAGGTGGCACATAAAATACACCACTTGAGCATGGACATTACCAGTACCGCCTGACTGGCCCCCATGCTGGTGGCACATAAAAGCACTCACTACACTCTCGCAGTGGTTGGCATTAGGAAGGACACCCAGCTGTAGAAACTCTGCCAGATCAGATTGGAGCCTGGTGCAGCCATCTGGTTCGCCGGTCCTCAGTTAAATCGTCCAACCCATACTAGCATGGAAAGCAGATGTTAAACAATGATGATGTGTGTGTTGTGTGTGTATAGAAACACGCAACAGGCTTCGTTCAAATTCCATCTATCGAATTCATTCACAAACTTGGTCAGCCTAGAACTATAGTAGAAGACATTTACTCAAGGTGCCATGCAGTAGGATTGAACTCAGGAAAATTAGGTTGAAAAAGTAAACTTCTTAGCAGCACACCCATGCCTGCACCCACATACATCTAGCTACACACCATACCACTCACACACACATAAACACACATGCATATACACACCTACACACACATTATATACTGTGTGTATGTGTATATATATATATATACATATATATATATATACATATATA
>NC_068983.1:58927408-58930924 GCF_001194135.2 Octopus bimaculoides | reverse complement strand
ATATATATATATATATATATATATATATATATATATATATATACATACACATATGTGTGTGTGTCTATATATATATATATATATATATATATATACATCATAAAAATATAACATTTTGTAAATTTGTATCTTTGCATTTAGTCAGTGAGAAATACATTATTGAAAAAAATTTAACAATGATAATAATAATAGTAATAACAACGACGACAACAACTACAACAATAGTAATGATAATAATAATAATAATAATAATAATAATAATAATAATAATAATAATAATAATAATAATATATGTATGAACATGAATAGATATAAAATGAAAGAAAATCTAAACTAATATTTTCGCCAATTATAAACCATCGAAAATATTTAGTGACAAAGAAAATAGTACTTAAGTAGCTCTAATCATAGATTCACATCTATGCATGAAAGGAAAGAAGCTCCTAAGATTTATAACTGAATAGACAATTTGTTATGTATGGGTGTGTGTGTTTTGTTTTTATTTTTCTTTCTCGCGTGACTTTTCTTATTACAATAAGGAAACTGAAATAGGAGTTATTTATATAAAGACACTTGCAAAAGAAAACTATTTGAAATTCTGAGTGAAAAAAACAAACAAAAAAACAATATAATATAATGCAAGAAATATAAATATATTTTCCTGTTGTATATGTGTGTTTAACCTATGTTATGGCGAAAGAGCATAGCTTAGTGGTAAGGGTATTTGGTGCTTGATCATAAGGTTGTGAGTTCGAATCATGGCAGTGCATTGTATCTTTAAGCAAGACATCTCTTGCTGGTGGCATGTAAAAAGCACCATTCGAGTATGGTCAATACCAGTGCTGCCTGACTGGCTCCCATGCTGGTGGCACGTAAAAGCACCCACTACACTCTCAGAGTGGTTGGCATTAGGAAGGGCATCCAGCTGTAGAAACTCTGCCAAATCAGATTGGAGACTTGTGTAGCTATCTGGTTTCACCAGTCCTCAGTCAAATCGTCCAACCCATGCTAACATGGAAAGCAGACGTTAAATGATGATGATGATGATGATGATGATGATGATGATGATGATGATGATGATGAAAGGCCTTCTCTACTCAACCCAATTTATATAATTAGTAGAGATATGATCATTAGCAGTTGTGAGTTTTAATATGGGTTTCAAATTTTGGCATGAGGCCAAGAATGAGGTGGGGGTGGGTGTTGTCAGTTGATTCCATCGACCCTAGTGCTCAGCTGCTAATTATTTTGTCAACCTTGATAGGATGAAAGGTAAAGTCTACCCTGGTGGCATTTGAACCTAGAACGTAGAGTTGGAAGAAATGTCACTAAGAATTTTGTCCAGCATGGTAACGATTCTGACACCTTATAGTGCATTTTGATATTGCTAGTAGTATAGTTGTATTTGGGTCTTATAAAATGCTGTGTGGGGTTAACATTTCTTGTTTGATTTTCAACCTAGTGTTGTGAATGTACGTTATTTTCTTGGAGAAACCATTACTGAGGATGGGCTGGTTATTGTAGAGGTCATCATTATTGAAAATGTCTTCATTTGCAGAGAGGTTGGAGATTCTAATATTAATATTGTTGATGATGCTATTTAAAATAGATGTAGGGTGATTGTATTTAATGTTAATATACTGGAGTATTCATTTGTTTTATGGTAGGGGTAGTATAAACCATAGTTTAAGTCAAGAATGACATCTAAAAAGTTGGTTACTTTAGTGTTATTTTTTAAAGAGATTGAAAAATTTTAATTGTACAGAATTTATGGGGGACTTTCTAGACATGTTCTGGACTTGGTTTGGAATCTATTGCATCCACATTCGATATAAACATACAGTAGGTGATTGTTCACCAATAGATGGCAGCACACGTTTTGCACTGGGTTCCGATCTGATTTGGCAAGGTTTTTTACAGCTGGATGCCCTTCCTAACACCAACCATTCTGAGAGTGTAGTGGGTGTTCTTTCATGCCACTGGCATGGTGCCAATGACCTGACACCAGCATCAACCATGACTATGGCCTCAGTTGGCTTGACATGTCTACACAAGCACAGTACATCACTAAAGGTCTCGGTCACCTGTCACTGCCTCCATGAAGCCCAATGCTCAAACGGTGCTTTTTACATGCTACTGGCACAGATACCAGTCAGATGGCACTGGCATCGGCCACGACTACAATTTCACTCAGTTCAACAGGTCTTCACAAGCACAACATATCACCCAACGATTGAAGGGTGCTTTTAACAGACCAGTTACGTGACACTGGCATCGGCCATGACTACGATCTTACTTGGCTTGTGGCATTGGTAAAATATTCAGGTTCGATGTAGCTGGGTTAACATTTTTTACATCAACCTGTCCAAAATTATCCCTGGTTCTATGATAAAATCTTTTTCTTTGAAATATTTTATATTCAAAAAGGCAGCAAGCTGGCAAAAACGTTAGCACGCTGGGCGAAATGCTTAGCAATACTTCATCTGTCTTTATGTTCTGAGTTCAAATTCCACCAAGGTCATCTTTGCCTTTCATCCTTTCGGGGTTGATTAATTAAGTGCCAGTTGCATACTGGGGTCGATCTAAGCGACTGGTCCCCTCCCCAAAAATATCGGGCCTTGTGCCTAGGGTAGAAAAGAATTGACTAGCCCCTTCCCCTGAACTTGCTGGCCTTGTGCCGATATTTGAAACCATTATCAGCACAAGAATCATAAAGAACAGTTACAGTCAGGAGAGACATGGGGAGGTGAACCAGGTCAAAGGAACCATATTAACTCTTGAGTATTGCCTCACTAATATATCCACTTCTCTTCTCACTTTTCTTCTTCCCATTTCACTTTCCTCTATATTCGTCACTACAACCTCTCCTCTTCATATCTCCATCCATCTAATTCTTCATCCCAATATAAATACTATACCCTATCATAATTCACCATTTGTCTTCCACAGAGAATGCCATGAATCTGTCACATGGAGTACCCAAAATCAATGGTTATTAATATTTCATTGTATTTCGGGATGGTAATTTTTTTTTTTTTGCCAAATAAACATATGCACTAAAAGCATATAGATAGTGCATGCGTGTATTTGGCAAAAAAAAAAAAAAAATGACCATCCCAAAATACAGCAATATCTGTTTCAACACAATTTCACATCAGGAGTCTTGGAACACAAATTCATAAACAGTTGTATATTTAAAGGATGAGGAATTATGTACATTATTTACATTTAACGGATATTTGTCCTCATCTTGTTTGTTGTTAACACAACATTTCGGCTGATATACCCTCCAGCCTTCATCAGGTGTCTTGGGGAAATTTCGAACCTAGGTTCTCATTCCTAAAGTATTTTTCGATGTTATTATTATTATTATTATTATTATTATTCAGGTCACTGCCTGAAATCGAACTCAGAATCTTGGGGTTAGTAGCCCGCGCTCTTAACAACTATGCCATATGCCTGTGGGCTAGCGGGTATATCAGTTAAAACGTTGTGTTAATAACAAACAAGATGAGG
>NC_068983.1:58921553-58927273 GCF_001194135.2 Octopus bimaculoides | reverse complement strand
CATCAAGCAAATTATACAAGCAACTGTTCCTATAATACATTGTTTAAGCCTGCTATTGCCTGTCAGTATTTCTGCTTCAACAGTAAGTTTATTTTGATTGTTCTTGTAGCTGAATGCTTTCCCTCACAACACTTTGTGACCTTTTCTACCCTGTTGACATGATCCAGAGACAAGCCAGGGCTTAGTTACCACTGAGCTGACCATGCAACAGGTTGGACTGGATTCCATATTACCAGCAGCACCCAATTGATGTCACAAGTGATCTGACATACATACATTGCATTTCATACATACATTATCATCATCATCATCATCATCATCATCATCATCATCATCATCATCATCATCATCATTTAACATATGCTTTCCATGCTAGCATGGGTTGGACGATTTGACTGGGGTCTGGCGAAGCGGATGGCTACACCAGACTCCAATCTGATCTGGCAGACTTTCTACAGCTGGATGCCCTTCCTAACGCCAACCACTCCAAAAGTGTAGTGGCTGTTTTTTCCGTGCCACCGGCATGAGGGCCAGTCTGGCAGTACTAGCAATGTCCATGCTCAAATGGTGTTTTTTATGTGCCACCTAAACAGGAGTCAACCAATGTTTTGTTCACATGCCACTGGCATGAGTGCCAGTAAAGCGAAGCTGGAAACGATCGCGCTCAAATGGTGCTAACAAACATATATTACATATAAATCATACATAACATACATACAATAAATACATACCATTCATATATTAGATACATACCATACATACATATCATTGATACATTACATACATACCATGTATACATTACATATATATGTTACATTCATGTATTGCATACATTACATACATGAATCTGCTGTTATTTTCAATGAGTGTTCAATTATGTAATCAACTGAATGACTTCTTTACTCTTTAAATTAACAACATGTAAAATGGCTGTGTATTCCACAGACACACAGAAAACAAATTAATTCACTTTTAATCTTTTTGTTACTGTATTTATTTTGAGATGTTCTGTGTTTCTTTTAATCAACTTTAAATATAACAAAGCACTTAGTAAACTAACTTTGTTATCATTAAGCTGGTGTTAGGAACATAAATTGTGACTAAGGTTTGGTGGAAGATTTTAATTCAGAACTTATGAAAACAAGTCATTTGTACTATAGGGCCAGAGGCGGTTTCAGCCGGATTGGTAACGAAAGGGTTAAGATGAGTGGACAAAGAAGCGGAAAGAAGAACTTGTCTCATGTAAGCTAAAGGAATGAATAATCATATATTAGCTTACATCCAGTTTAAAATCAATGATTTTGTAATCAATAGTCAAACAACTAAAGCACATTTGTCAGTGTGCAATCCTGAGAAATAAAACTAATTTACATTTAAGGTGGGTTTTTTCTTGTTTTAAAAAAAAAAAAATTTTTTTTTATATATTTGATGGCAATGACGTATGGATTCAATATAAGATAAGAGTAAAGGTTGTGTTTATTGTATTGAAATAAAAAATAAGAGATACACAAGAAAAACACCAAAATTATATAAAACTTGTGTATAATACAAACAAAGCACCAATTAAAATGAATCTTAAAAAAAAACAACAACAAAAAAGTAATGCATAAAACAAAACAAGCAGCAATTAAATTGAAATCTGAAGAAAAAAGATTAAATTTCAAAAAAAGACAGGAAGAGCAAAAATGAAAACAAAAAATATATTTCAACTTCAATGCCATTCAGATTTGCAAGAAATCTCATAAATAAATTTATTTAATTTTGTAATTAATTGACTGAAGAAAAAAAATAATCAACACAAAATAATAATAATAATAAAAATGTCAGAAGTGTTTTCAGGTGAAATATGTTAGAAATTATGAGTAAACATAAAACTCTAATTAATTATCTAAAGACAGCATTTCTTTATTATTATTATTATTATTATTATTATTATTATTATTATTATTATTATTATTATTATTATTATTATTTGGCATATTGAATAAAGTCATTTTGAATTCTTGAAATACATCTCTGTCTCAGCTTTCCTATATTACTGTCTTACACATACATATAGTATTATATCATCACCATCATCATCATCATCAATATCATCACCACCACCATCACCATCATCATCATTTTAATACCCATGTTTTCCAAATTTCATAGGTCAAACTAAATTTGTTGCAGTAGATTCTCTATAACTGGATGCTCTTCCTGTCACCCACTCTACTTTACTATGTTTTTTTGCTTGAGTGAAGGCACATAAGTTAGTGGTAATTGACTTAGTGACTCCTGGTGGCACATTGTGTCCTTGAGCAAGACACTTTATTTCATGTTGCTCTAGTCCACCCAGCTGGAAAAAGTGAGTTGCACTCTGTGTCATGCTGAATCTCCCTGAAAACTACATTAAGGATATGTGTGTCTGTGGAGTGCTCAGCCACTTGTAACTTAAGCTGACAAGCAGGCTGGCACCCATGTCATCATCAACAACAGAGTGCCACTTCTACTGTCTCTTTGCTTTCCTGCTTTTCTCACACAAATACATATAGCAAACCATCATCATTGTCATTGTTGTTTAACATCCACTTTCCATGCTGACATGGGTTGAACAGTTTGACTGAGGACTGGCAAGCCGGAAGGCTGTACCAAGCTCCAGTCTGATGGTTTCTACAGCTGGATGACCTTCCTAATGCCAACTACTCTGCGAGTGTAGTGGGTGCTTTTTACGTGCCACTGGCACGAGCGCCAGGCAGGTGGTACTAGCATCAACCACACTTGGATGGTGCTTTTTACATGCCACCGGCATGGGAGCCAGACAGGCAGCACCCACATTGTCCTATGCTTGCAATTCAAAGGGGCCAGTCTTGTTACACGCTGTGTCATACTGAATCTCTCTGAGAACTACATTAAGAGTATGTGTGTCTGTGGAGTGCTCAATCACTTGCACCTTAATCTGACAAGCAGGCTGACTAAATTCACTGTGAGAGATTTTGTACATCTGGCTACTCTCCC
Organism: Octopus bimaculoides; assembly: GCF_001194135.2. Classification (NCBI taxonomy): domain Eukaryota; kingdom Metazoa; phylum Mollusca; class Cephalopoda; order Octopoda; family Octopodidae; genus Octopus; species Octopus bimaculoides. The sequence goes on along the minus strand of NC_068983.1, from coordinate 58,924,273 downwards.
TGTCACGAACCCCACCTCACTATGTCTTACACACAAACTGATACACACACATTGATACATGATTATTAGCGTCACTTTTTAATGGTCACTTTTCCCATGCTTGCACAGGTCAAACTTCGAATTTTTTTTATGGTTTTTACTTTCTGAGCTAGTGGAAATTGCTGTTTGATTTTTGTCTTGTTTCTTTGACTACAAAGAAAATTTCAATTCATGAAGAATATATTTGCATATGAAATTCACTACATCCATCCATATATATTTTATCTAAATCAACACCAATGATGTATTTATGTTATCTCTCTTAGCTCTATTTTGCTTTTATCATGCAAATCACTACACACACACACACACACACACACACACACACACACACACACACACACACACACACACACACACACACACACACACACACACACACACACACACACGATATTAAACCAAGTGTTAACACTTATGGTATGCAAATTAGTAGCTATTGCAGCTACTGAGATTGTTTAAATATAAACAGATTGGTGGTTTGTTTCTCTAGGATTGGTCAAATGGATGTAGATGCCTCTAAAGACAAAGTATCAGGCTTCTGCATACACAAAAATGCCATCCTGGCCAATGCAATATTGGTGCAGATTCTTGTACAATCCTACCTAATAGAGGTTTTGAGAAATATTCAAATTATAGTCTATCATCATCATCATTTAATGACTGTTTTCCATGCCGGCATGGGTTGGATGGTTTGACAGGAGCTGGTAGGTTCATGGGCCACACCAGGTCCAGTTATCAGTTTTGGCAAGGTTTATTCGGCTGGATGCACTTCTTAATGTCACCCACTTTACAAAGGGTCCTGGGTGCTTTTATGTGGCACAAACACAGGCGTTCCTTATTATTTTCCTTTATGAAAAAGCCTTGCCTTTCAACAATACTGTTGGAATGATGAGAAGAGGAACATATTTATGGGCAACTGATCAACTTCGATAGAAGATAATAACCTTAGTTTGGTCTGTGTGCACAAGGATTGATACATGAACCACCATGAACAATAGAGACTCCAGAAAAAAGGCCAATTACAATTCAGCAGAAATTATTTTTAACTTTTATGATTATGTATGTATATATACATATAAAGACATTTTTATTGATCAAGTAAGTTTGCCTTGTATGAAGCTCATTGATGAGGTCCAATAAGACTGGAACTTGTCCATTGTTATCACCATGCCAGCTAATAAATATCAGATCTTCTCACAAGAATCAGAATAAAATTTTGTAAATTAATTCTCGATTTATGAAAATTATGTTTTCCTTCCAAGTCATTAATGAATGTTACAACAGCTTTTGTTTTCTTTCTCTATGTATGTAGAAAATTTTAATTCATTTAGAATCTACTGCATACATTTATTAGATACATCCATACATGATTTGTCTCAATTGAACCCATTGTCTTATTGGACCAACAAAGAATGGGAGAGCTGATAAATCTATGGTCCATGTACATGACTGTATAATATGGAAGATCAGTTGTGACACTTGCAGCAATTTTCCATTCTTCATTATGCCACTGATGTTGCTTAAGAAAAATGGAAGGACTTGTACAATTTGGTGTCACTGTTGTAACAAGTGAACTCAAACTGTAAACGTTCAGAACAAACACCAGAATGCATGTTGTCCAATGCCTTAACAATTCTATTGATTTAACATCCGGGACAAGTGTTTACTTATGTCAACCCCAGATAGATGAAAGGAAAAGCTGAGCTCAATAAGATTTGAACTCAGAACATACAGTGCTGGAATAAATGCTGCAGAGCACTTTCTCCAACATTCTAATGTTTCGGATAATCTACCACCTCATCGGACTGTTTATATGTGTTTGTGTGTGTTTGTGTGTGTTTGTGCGTATATGTGAAGGCATATATATGTTTACATATGTAAATGCATATTTGTGTGTGTGTGTGTGTGTATACGTATACACACACTCACCCACATATACACATAGACATACACACTCTTGGCCCTTGAGTTATTATGCAACTTTTGGTGATTAAAAATCAAAAATATAAATACTCATGTTTTCATGTCTACTTATGCTGTTTGTACTAGTAAATCTGTGTGTGTGTGCATGTGAGTTATATATATATATATATATATATATATATATAGTAAATCCACAAAAAAATGAAGAACAACACAAGAAACAACAACATGAGGACATGGTACATGCAAAGTATTAGCAGACACTCAGGGAAGGAAAGAATGGTGGCTTTACATTTTGAGCAAAGCTCTTCGTCAGAAACAGGACATGGAGGAAAGTCCAAGAGGAAAGGAAGACAGAGGAAAAAAATCGCCCAAGGACACAGTATTTTGTTTTGCAACTATAACATACAACCCAGTATATTGAAATTTTACAAGTCAATATTCTAGCTTACTTTTGTGTTTAATCTTATCTCTACAGATTTTCAATAGAATTCAGAGCCAGCGCTGTAAGTTAGGACATTTTGTATATGAATACATCTATGTAAACAATGTGATTGAAGATAGGAAAAAGAGCAACGATTCTTGAAATATGCATCAACACCCATTACCTGTTTTCTCTATCTTTGTATTGTTTACATAGACGTATTCATATACAAAACATCATAACTTTCAGAGCTGGCTCTGAAAACTGTAGAGATTATAGAGATTAAATATATATATTGATATATATGAAGAGATTATATATATATATATAT
>NC_068983.1:58918480-58921466 GCF_001194135.2 Octopus bimaculoides | reverse complement strand
GTAGTGGAGCGACAAAGTTGTAGTATATTGTCAACTTAATGTGACAATCCCAATAAGGGAATACACTACTGCTATTTAGCCCTAGGAAGCTGGACTGCTTCCTGTCAGCCTTGACACAATTACTGTGTCCTTAAGTTTGTGAAGGGAAGACAAGCTACTTCAGGCTGATGACAAGCAAAGACTCAGAAACATGTCCCTGAATGCTGGCTAGGCTGGGTGGGGGAGCTTGTCTCCCCTTCACAAACTTATGGACACAGTAATTGTGTCAAGGCCGACAGGAAGCGGTCCAGCTTCCTAGGGCTAAACAGCAGTAGTGTATTCCCTTATTGGGATTGTCACATTAAGTTGACAATATACTACAACTTTGTCGCTCCACTACTGCTTAAATCTCTCTGAGAGATTTAGAAATATTATATTTCTAATTTTGCTGATCAGTGAATGAACTTCACTATGATTTACATAAGTTTGTGAAGGAGAAACAGGCCTCTCTAACTAGCCGGGAAGCTACTTCAGGCTGATGACAAGCAAAGACTCAGAAACATGTCCCTGAATGCTGGCTAGGCTGGGTGGGGGAGCTTGTCTCCCCTTCACAAACCTAAGGACACAGTAATTGTGTCAAGGCCAACAGGAAGCTGTCCAGCTTCCTAGGGCTAAACAGCAGTAGTGTATTCCCTTATTGGGATTGTCACATTTAGTTGACAATATACTACAACTTTATATATATATATTTATATATATAAGGATTTTGTAATAAGATAAAAAATCAAGGCTGTGTATAATATAGAACCTTTATAAATAGGTCTTACAGCTATTTCCAGGATATTTATTATATCCCTTCATCGGAGATGCTGTGAGAGGATGATTAAACATATATATATATATGTAGAACGTTGAAAAGTGACACACAAGTTGACATGTATAATGAAAATAGGACAATGAAGAAAATGCTAAAACAGTTTTATCATGAAGAACATTTTAGTACCAGTTTCAGTCTTTGTGACTTTTTCAACTTGGAGTAAAGCATGAAAAACAATTAAATTGTGGAAAAATGAAATGAAATGTTTTTTTATAAACATTTCCATAGTTTTCAAATACAAGGGACATTTTCCTTTTTCTGTCCCTCTCTCTCTTTTACTTTTGTGAAGGCTCAGTAGATAGGTAATAACAGGTCTGAAGAAATATTTAAAAGATAGAGTCATAGACTAGTGTATATATATTCACACACATATACATACAAACACACATTCATTGAAGGGAGTTGTTTGAATGTACAATCATGTCCAGGGGTGATAGATTTTTTTATATATCTATTCTGAAAAATCAATTGTGGGTATATATTTTTAGACAGGGCAATACTGTAAAAACATTCTAAAAAATATTTTGTTTGTTATTTACATCTTAGTGTTTACCAAGCTGTCTTAGATAAGTCTACCTTGTTTTGCTCAAATTAGCAGCAGCTGTATACTTTGATCTTCTAAAATACCTGTTATTTCACTTCTCACTCAATTCCTCACATACCAATTCCTCCGCACTCAGATACATTCTGTATATTTGCTATCTTTTGTCCTGTTCTTAAAATTTTTGACACTTTAGAAGTGAAGCTGAAGAATTTAAAAAAAAAATTTCGTTTTACTTATTTTTTTTCCCCAAAGTTGTTTATTCAATGAAGTTAACAGCAGTCCTTTCAGAAATCTGAAAAAAATCTCTCCACCCTCATTTGGATAGCAAGACAACGTTATCCAGAAAGTGTTTTCACCTAACCTAGCAAGTACATAAACAAACCAATAGGAAAGCTGCTACATGGTAACTTAATCTCCAAGAAATAGCAACCAAATTTCTCAGTGCCTTTTTAAAATTAGTGAGACATTTTGAATAATGTGGCTGCTGTTCACTGTATCTCAGGAACAAAGACAGGATGCTCATTGCTTTAAAATATTTGATCATATTTTCTGATTTTTATGTGATCTAAATTAAAAACCTTCCTTCAGAATTTCAGGTTAATTTATGTTCCAGACACCTGCTTAATAATTAAAGTTATTTTTCTAAATTCTTCATATTCAAAATTAATTGAAACAAAGGTAATCAGAAATATGGTAATGAAAGGGAAAGGTTAATGTTACCATATTCAACCCTTTTGATAACAATGCATTTGTCTGCCCCTGGTTCTATAATACTAACTTGCCATTTTAAAATGACCAAAATTAAAATCTTCCATCAAAATTTTATGTTAACATAGGCTCCAATTACAAACTTAATAATGACAAAATTATTTCACCAAATTCTTCATTATTTTCAGAATTTGATTGAAACAAAGGCAGCGTATTTCAAAAGTAATATGGTAACAAAATGGTTAAGTTAATATTAACATATTTAATGCACTGAACATCAAAAATCCTGGTAGAAATGATTATGTGATGAGACAAAAGACAATAACTCAATGAATAAACATTATTTAATCACTTTTAAAATAATATTGATTTAAATCACTATTAAACGGAACATTAATTTGATTTACTATTAAAATGATATTAGCGTTTAATCACCATTGTAATAATATTAACTTTAAGTACAAATAAAATAAAATTAGTGTTTAATCAGTGTAGAAATAATATTAACTTGAATCAGTTTTAAAATGATATTAGTTTTTAATCACTATAATAATAATAATAATAATAATAATAATAATAATAATAATAATTTCAATCACCATTGTAATAATATTAACTTTAACCACTATGAAAATAATAACAGTTGTTATTATTATGCTAAAGATGTCTTTTCTTCACCACATATATTTTTAATTGGATTTTGACTGTCACTTTATTAATTATGTTGACCCAAACCTAACTATTGTTTTTCATTCAGATGGCATTCCTAAGTAATTAACCTTACTGACTGATTTTTTAAATATAATTTAATGTAAGTGTAACAACATGGCTTACAATATTATTTACAATAATAGGGTCTCAACAATAGTCCTATATAT
>NC_068983.1:58915446-58918441 GCF_001194135.2 Octopus bimaculoides | reverse complement strand
ATATATATATATATATACTTTTTGTGTTCATTTATAATAAAAACAATTTTACATTAATCTGATAGGTTGCTCTAAACTTTTGTACTTTTGTAGAGCATCGTCATCATTTCATCATTTAACGTCAGCTTTCCATGCTAGCATGGGTTGGACGATTTGACTGAGGACTGGCAAACCAGATGGCTACACCAGACTCCAATCTGATATGGCAAAGTTTCTACAGCTGGATGACCTTCCTAATGCCAACCACTCTGAGAGTGTAGTGGGTGCTTTTTACGTGCCACCGACATGAGGGCCAGTCCAGCAGTACTGGCAACAGCCACGTTCAAATGGTGTTTTTTACGTGCCACCTGCAGAGGAGTCAGTCCAATGCTTTGTTCACACAGTCTATTCTTAAAGAAGAATGTTGTTGACAGTGACTATGAAGTTTTGGCCAGCTAAACCATCGTTGGACATATATATTTAGGGTTATTTTTTTTAGACCCTGTAAACATATAATACACACACATATACATACACACATATATAGATAAATAAATATAAATACAATATGTACATATATATTATATTTTCATATTGCTCTACAGTTAAGCAGGAAGACAGAAATCTTAAAAACTGCAGTGTGGATGGATTTAGGGTTGATAAAGCCCTAAGTTATAAAAGGCTTGGAAGTTGATGCCCTTTCTGTCACCAACCCTTGCCTGTTTCCAGCAAAGTAATATTTCTCTATGAATGACCATGAAGACTGCAAATGAACATTGCTTCTATGATGGAGCTACTTGTTTGCAACCATCATATGCTGTCAAGATGAAGATATACACATATGCACATGTATGTATGTATGTATGTATGTATGTGACATTCGTCGGCAATGGTCTTCCTCGGTCACGAGTGGACGGCCATCATCACGGCCATCATGTATGTATGTGCTACTTTGCCTGTATATCTCTGCACACTTTTCAATGTCATAAGGTCTGCAAATCTAATGGAGGCCTCAAACGACATTTTAAGATCCACAAAGATCAGAGCTTAACAGCAGCTCTTGGTGGTCCAACTCTGCATAATGAGTACACAACCACCATGTATACATGTGTGTGTGCATGTGTGCATACCTGTTTGCATGCATATATATCTATGCATCTATGTTCATTCATTTCTGCTTTTAGTTATTTGGTTTCTTCTTCTGAGGAAGGATCTGGTTTCTAACAAAGATACAAATCTCCATCATTGGAATGCAAATAACAAAAACAATGTCATATTTCAAACTTGAGAAAAGTCTTGCATATTTTTACTGTTCCACTTACAGATTATATTTGCCATGCGTGAGTTAGCTGGCTGATTTCTTTCTCTGAAACCCTAGCTTATCCAGATTGTCACTTACGCATTTACTCTCAAACCCAAGTGCATCAGATATTACTTGTATAAATATGAATGGCACTTGTGCCCGTGACATGTGTAAGCACTTTCGAGCGAGATCGTTGTCAGTGCCCCTGGACTGGATCTTGTGCGGGTGGCACATAAAATATACCATTTTCGAGCATGGCCATTGCCAGTACCGCCTGACTGGCATTCGTGCTGGTGGCACGTAAAAGCACCCACTACACTCTGAGTGGTTGGCGTTAGGGAGGACATCCAGCTGTAGAAACTCTGCCAAATCAGATTGGAGCCTGGTGTAGTCATCTGGCTTCACCAGTCCTCAGTCAAATCGTCCAACCCATGCTAGCATGGAAAGCGGACGTTAAACGATGATGATGATGATGATGAATCTGGATCTATAAGCTGGACATTGTAAAGTAGTTGTCCATAGTTATCCTTCTGTATGTATGTATATATGTCTCTGTGTGTGCATGTGTGTATGTGTGTGTGTGTGTGCATATGTGTGTATGTATGTATGCGTGTGTGTGCATGTAGTATGTATGTGTGTATGCATGTATGTGTACAATTGGCTTCTTTCAGTTTCTGTCTATGCAATTCACACACAACTCTTTCTGTAATTGGTTGGGGCTACAGTAAACAACACATGCCAACGGTGGCTTGCAGTGGGACTGAACCTGCATCTATTGCAGCCACGCCTGCCCCTATTACAACAATACCAGTGCCTATACACAGATTCAATTTGGTAAATAAACAGCTTGCTTTCATGGTGCCAAAATTTTCTGCCTAATCTAGAAACAACTGACTGCAACTTTGCAACAATAGTGACAGGATGAATAAAAGTCTGTCTGAGACTACAAAACATACACTCTTTATAACTGGTGTTATAGATAATGATGATGATGATGATAACAGCAATGATGATGATGATGATGAGGATGGAGGTGGTAGCAAAAAAAAAGATGATAAAAATCAAGAAAAGAAGAGGTATAACATCATCACATAGTTGTAGAGTTAATTAATTGCAACAAATGACATTAGCTCTCTGTCTCTCTCTCACTCTCTTATGCTTACCTCTCTCTCTCTTACGCTACAACCCTCTCTCTCTCACGCTTACCCCCCCTCTCTCTCTCTTGTCTATTCTACACACTTCTGGACACATCAATGTTTTTTTTCTTTTTGCATGAACAGAAACAGCAGTAATCAACTTATTAGATAAATAGGATACTAACGATTTAATGCCCAACCTGAATTATATCGGTGAAAACACGTAGGTTATCTAACATTTATATTATTATTAAGTGGAATAGCTTTGTGATACAATCCTTTTAGATGTCCTCCATTCCTGGCTGGTACTTTGAATACCTGATACATAATTCGATTACATGAAAACCCATCCTCTATTTATGATTTTATTAAAAGCGTATGCTTTCACCATTCACTTGAAGCACTTCTATTCAGGAAATGTTTTCTTCATGAATCCTATATATATATATGTATATATATATACACAATGTATATATATGTAAGCATTTTATATATAGATACATACATACAACCATACATACAATATATATATATATATATATATATATATATATATATATATATATATATATATATA
>NC_068983.1:58909235-58910022 GCF_001194135.2 Octopus bimaculoides | reverse complement strand
ATTATCAAAGATTATGTATATGTATTTTACCATATATGTATTTTCATACACTGTTTTTAACATTTTCATCTTATTATCAGAGAATGTGTGATAATCAGTATGTAACACTACAAAGTTCATACAAAGCTTTATACTTTAAATATATTTTATCATCAAAGAATGTATATATGCATTTTAATACTCAAACTGTTTTTTAACATTTTTTATTATTCTCAGACTTTTGATAAACTTTTTCTAAAAAAGTGAAACCGGTTAAGTAAATAAATATCTTTAAAATAAGTGCATTTTCAAACCTTCTTTCATATATATATATAAATATGTATATATATATATATATGCATATAAGGTCTTGATCACAAGTCATTGCCTAGGTGAGGCCTAATGTTCAAAGGTCATACCTCACCACCTCATCCCAGGTCTTCCTGGGCCTACCTCTTCCACAGGTTCCCTCAACTGCTAGGGTGTGGCACTTTTTCACACAGCTATTGTCATCCATTCTCACCACATGTCCATACCAGCACAATCGTCTCTCTTGCACACCACAACTGATGCTTCTGAGGTTTAACTTTTCTCTCAAGGTACTTACGGTCTGTCTAGTATGCACACTGACATTACACATCCAGCGGAGCATACTGGCTTCATTCCTTGCAAGCCGATGAATGTCCTCAGCAGTCACGGCCCATGTTTCACTGCCATGTAGCATGGCTATTCGTACACATGCGTCATAGAGTCTGCCTTTTACTCTGAGTGAGAGGCCTTTTGTCACCAGCAAAGGTAAGAGCTCTCT
>NC_068983.1:58908285-58908815 GCF_001194135.2 Octopus bimaculoides | reverse complement strand
ATATATATATATATATATATATAATTCTCTTAGCTTACTTTTTCCTTGGGGCTGGCTAGATTGGAGCAGTCTCGAGTATAACCGACCAAAATTGCAAAGATAATCTGGAATTCACCTGAGGATAGAGAACTCCGAATGGCTTGTCCTTGTTTACTTTGTATCGTCTGTCTGAATGATTTGTTGTCCCTTTTTTGTATCACCTAACTGTCTGGATGTTTTGCATTCTTGTCCCATTTTTGCATTTATATATATAGAAATATATACATATGCATATATATATATGTATATATATATATATACATGTAGTGTCTGCAAGTTGATGAGTACCTCATATTCCCCTCCATTTTCTTACTGCTATATATATAAAAATATATACATATGCATATATATATATGTATATATATATACATGTAGTGTCTGCAAGTTGATGAATACCTCATATTCCCCTCCATTTTCTTACTGCTATATATATATACGTCTATATATATCTATATATATATATATATATATATATATATATATATATATAT
>NC_068983.1:58901483-58908275 GCF_001194135.2 Octopus bimaculoides | reverse complement strand
TCTATACATATATACATATATATACATATATACATGTATATATATATATATATGTATACATATATATATGCATATACATGTATACATATATATGTATATACATATACATGTCTATATATAGACACACACACATATATATATATACCACATAAAGAAGGATTGGTTATAGATCAAACATTAAATTTAGGTCAAAGACTTTATATACAACACCACCTCTCAAACATTTAATCACATATAAAAATCACCATGGTTCCCAAACACATAAAAGCACAGAAGGTAAAAATATATAATAGAACAAAATACAAATAGAACGGCCTATCAAAATGTTAAATATAAATGGCTAAAAATTCTTTATCCTTGTCTCATTTATATTTGAGCTCTTCTTTTGCAGTCCCATAAACCCTTTTGTTTCTGTAAAAAGAGACAAATATTATTTGTTGTAATATATGCACACATATATATACACACACATATATACACACACACACACACAACCATATATATATATATATATATATATATATATATATATATATATATATACATATACACTAGTGACCAAAGCCTTGTGAGTGGATTTGCTAGACGAAAACTGAAAGAAGCCCGTCATATATATATGTGTGTTTGTGTGTGTGTGTGAGTGTTTGTATGTCTGTGTTTGTCCCCCCGCACCATCGCTTGAGAACCAATGTTGGTGTGTTTATATCCCTGTAACTTAGTGGTTCGGCAAAAGTGACTGATAGAATAAGTACTAGGCTTCCAAAGAATAATTCCTGGGGTCAATTTGTTTGACTAAAGGTGGTGCTCCAGCATGGCTGCAGTCAAATGAGTGAAACAAACAAAAGAATAATAAAAGGAAACTGGAGAATTAAACTCACACATGTTAATTTATTAACATAATACTATATTATTATTATTGCAGCAGAGAAGGTGTTTATAAGCCATTTAGAAAACACAGAAAAAGCGTTAGATTCACTTCAACATGTAAATTTAATTTATGTCAAAATATTTTTGTCACTTTGAAACCGCAATCTGTTCACTGACAAAATTCCGTGCTGCATTTTGTCAGTGATCAGGTTGCGGTTTCAAAGTGATGAAAGTATTTTGATGCAAATTAAATTTAAATATTGAAGTGAATCTAACGGTTTTTGTATGTTTTCTAAATGGCTTATGAACACCTTCATCCTCGTTTAATGTCTGCTTTCCATGCTAGCATGGGTTGGACGATTTGACTGAGGACTGGTGAACCAGAAGGCTGCACCATCCTCCAATCTGATCCGGCAGAGTTTCTACAGCTGGATGCCCTTCCTAACACCAACCACACCGAGAGTGCAGTGGGTGCTTTTACATGCCACTGGCACAAGAGCCAGTCACACGGTACTGGCAATGGCCATGCTCAAAAAGGTGTCTTTTACATGCCACCTGCATGGGAGCCAGTCCAGCGGCACTGGCAATGACCTCGCTCGATTTCTAACGTGCCACCAGCACAAGTGCCAGTAAGGTGATGCTGGTAACGATTACGCTCAAATGGTGCTGCTGCATATGTTTTGGTTTTAGCACATGATCTCAGCTTAAGTTGCATGCTATGCAAGTACATCTTCGTAATATATCATTATTATTATTATAACATAAATATTTATATTTATATAATACTAATATAATATTATGTTAATAAATTATCATATGTCAGTTTAACTCTCCATTTTCTTTTTATTATTGTATATTGTATATATACCCATTTGTATCATAGAAGATTTTTTCCTACTATAATAAGTATTAAACCAGTTAACCAGAGTAAATTGAATGTTTCCCTCCACATAAGAGGAGCTTGTATTGGATATATATTTATGTATATATGTATGAACACATATGTTGTGTGCATAAACAAGAAATTAATTTCTGCCATTATTGAAATTATCAGCAGCAGCCTCTTCGTTATAATGATGTACTTCTTGGAAACAACTATAAGAAGAATTTGTTTCAGTTTATGTCCACATATTTCCTGAATATATAAATGAAATGAAATGAAGACCATTTTTCTTCTCTGTTTATTAAATCTGAACACATACATGATAAACAGGTGACCGAACTACCAAGGCTGGGTTTCATATATATAGAGGGCGCTTTTGTTGCTTATATTGTGTAAAGTTAATTAACTTGATTAAAGTGGTTTTATCGTTATAATCATCATCACCAAGATCATCATAATTAATGGTGATGATGATAATCACTATCATCTTCATTATGATAATGATATTTTTACATCTGGATAGCTTTTTTGCTATCTCTGATACATGTATATAAATGTATATATATATTATCTGAAATATACAGTATTACACACACACACACATATATCTATATACACAAATGTATAAGTGTGTGTATGTCTGTGTGTGTATGTCTGTGTGTGTATGTCTGTGTGTGTATGTGTGCATTTATTCATTTTTAATAAATATAAGACTAAATGTGCACACATATTATACACACACATATATATATATATACATGGGTTTGTATATATATATATATATATATATATATATATATCATCTGAAATGTACAGTATTACACACACACACACACACACACACACATATATATATACATGGTTTGTGTATATATATGTGTGTATTTATGGAGGTGAGTCATATTATAAATTATATATGTATGTGTATATATATATATATGTGTGTGTGTATGTATATATATATATGTGTGTGTATGTGTATATGTATATATGTATATATATGTGTATGTATATATATCTATGCACATATATACATATATATGCATATGTGCACATATATGTGTGTATGTATGTGTGTGTACATATTCATGTGTGTATGCATATATGTCTATGTGTACCTACGTACACATTCACATCTGTTGTAACTGCTCTACAAGCTGAGACACACAAACAAAACTATATTTTTTTGTTTTTCGTGTTGGTGGAGCATAGTGTATGCGTGAAGAGTGAGCTTATGCAGTTAATGAGTTATCGAGCTGTGCACTGCGATTACATGTTGTCAGGTAATAAATCCAAACATCTATTGAAAGCATCGGCCATTTTTATAATGAGAGAATATGACATTGTATAGATTATTAATACTATCTCTAAAATACTTAAAAGGTTTAGCAAACATAATTGTAAAAATCAAAGTTCCTTATTTCAAAGATAAGATATTATCGCATTAGCAGTATTATGGTGTAAATTATTTAGATTATTATACATCGTTACTGGCGTCTTTGTTGTTCCGTAGCATATAAGGGAGAGGGAGAGAGAAAGAGAGAGAGTGACTGATAGAGAGAGAGAGAGAGACTGGTAGAGGGAGAGAGGAGGAGGGAGGGAAACAAAGGTAAAGAAGGAAATAGTGAGTGGAGAGTGAGAGGAGGAGGAGGAGACAGAATTGAAAAGGTAGAGGTAAAGTGGCAGAGTTACAGGGAGATAGAGGGGAAGAGGCAGAGGGAAAGTGGCAGAAGGAGGGAGACAGCCGGGTAAATAGAGGGGAAGACAGAGATAGAGGAAAAGGCAAAGGGCAGAGGGGGAGGGACAGAGGAAAAATGGAAAGGAAGAGAGGGATAAACAGAGGTGGGAGAGAGAGAAGGAAGCAGAGATGGTGAAGGAGATATAGAGAGGTGGAAGGGACAGAGGAGAGAGAGAGAGAGAGATAGGGAGAGAAAGACAGAAAGATGGACAAAAGGGAGAAACAGAGAAGAGGGAAAGAGAATAGAGGGGTTAAGAGAAAGACAGAGAGAGATAACAAAAGAGAGAGACAGAGAGAGTAATCTTTTATCATCAGCACCAGTTTTTATTTATAAAACTGCCACCACCACCACCACCATCGTCACTGCCATCATTTCAAGCAAGACAGCTGTTGTTCTAGCAAATATTAATAATTATAGTCGGCGCTTACCTTGTTTTTTTAAGGATTTTTTTTTTTATCTCTTCATGGTTATTCCTTCTACGCTATCATCATTGTTTAGTGCCAACTTCCCCATCACAGGAAGGTTTGGGCAGAATCTGATGTGACAGATTTTCTATGTTTGGATGTCCTTGCTGTCACCCACCTTTACCTATTTCCAAGTAAAGTATTATTTCTTCCTGGCCAGACATGTTTTTATGGCATATTGGAAATGAAGACACAGCTTCTGTGACGGCGACCCTAGTTTCCAACCACCTTGTTGTGTCAAGGCAAGGGGACAGTAACACACAGCTATATATACACATATATACACGTATATACACACACACGTATATATATGTATTTAAAAAAGGCATTTTCAAAGGCACAGGCATAGTGTTGTCTTTAGGAAGTTTGCTTTCGGACCACATGGCTTCAAAATCTGTCTCACTATGTGACTTCTGCCATAACTGCAGGCTGACCAAAGCCTTGTAAAGTGGATTTGGTACATGGAAACTGAGAGAAGCACTTTGTATCATCCTCACCGAGGCGATGACTACGGACCGAGACCTTTGGAAATGGGCTGTGCGTGAGAAGACCCGGCAAGCCAAGTAAGATCGTTGCCAGTGCCCCTGGACTGGTTCTTGTGCGGGTGGCACATGAGATGCACCATTTTGAGCGTGGCCGTTGCCAGTACCGCCTGACTGGCTCCTGTAGGATTTTCGAGCGAGAGCGTTGCCAGTGCCCCTGGACTGGCTTGTGCGGGTGGCACATAAAAGACACCATTTCGAGCGTGGCCGTTTTCGTGCGGGTGACACGTAAAAGCACCCACTACACTCTCTGAGTGGTTGGCGTTAGGAAGGGCATCCAGCTGTAGAAACTCTGCCAAATCAGACTGGAGCCTGGTGTTGCCATCCGGTTTCACCAGTCCTCAGTCAAATCGTCCAACCCATGCTAGCATGGAAAGCGGACGTTAAACGATGATGATGATGATGATGATGATCATCATCAGCATCGTCATCATCACGACCATCATGATCATGATGATGATCGCAGTCGTTTTCATCATCATCCTCATCTTCATCATCATCATCATCATCATCATCATCATCATCACCATCATCGTCATTATCATCATTGTCATCATCACCATCATCATCATCATCGTTGTTATCATTGTCATTATCATTTAATGTCTCTTTTTCAAGCTGGCATGAGTTGGATGATTTGAGAGGAGCTGACAAGCTGAGAGCTGCACCAGGTTCCAACAGTCTGGTTTTGGCAAGGTTTCTATTGCTGGATGCCTTTCCTCATGCCAACCACTTTACAGAGTGGATGTGACACTAGCACAGGTGCCTTTTATTTGGTAACAGCAGCAATGGAATCACCGAATTACTTGCAAGAGAAAAACCTCTTAGTTCAGAGAAGGAGTGCAACCAAAGGAAGTGACTGTATGCCAGGATTAGTGTATGGATAGGGAGACAGAGAGAGTTTGTTTTATGACAGAAGAAATACTTGACCACCCCAGCTGGACAAAGTAGAGGAAGGAAGGTGGGAGAGATGTATATTTAAATATATATATATGCGTGTGTATGAGCGTATGTATGCGTGTATCTTTTTGTCTTGACATTGCATGGTAAAGTATCACTCCTATTCAAACAGGTTCATTCTCTTCCAATATACTGTGAAGATACATCTGGCAACTTGGAAATATTACCTTGTTCAGAAACAGGTAGTGGAGGCGCAATGACCTAGTGGTTAGGGCAGCGGACTCGAGGTCATAGGATCGCGGTTTCGATTCCCAGACTGGGCATTGTGAGCGTTTATTGAGCGAAAACACCTAGAGCTCCATGAGACTCCGGCAGGGGATGGTGGCGAATCCTGCTGTACTCTTTCACCACAACTTTCTCTCACTCTTAATTCCTGTTTCTGTTGTGCCTGTAATTCAAAGGGTCAGCCTTGTCACACTGTGTCACGCTGAATCTCCCCGAGAACTACGTTAAGGGTACACGTGTCTGTGGAATGCTCAGCCACTTGCACGTTAATTTCACGAGCAGGCTATTCCATTGATCGGATCGACTGGAACCCTTGTCTTCATAAGTGATGGAGTGCCAACAACAACAACAAATCAGAAACAGGTGAGGGTTGGCAACAGGAAAGGCGTCCAGACGTAGAATATCTGTTTCAGTAAACTCCATCAACTCAATACGACTATGGAATTGAACATTAAACTAATGAAGCTGATCATACATGTGTGTGTGTGTGTGTGTGTGTTTATGCCAAGTTATAATAAAGACAATTCTATATTAAACTGAAGGATTACTCAACACTTTTTAATAAGGTACATATTATTTAACAAGAATTGTGTTTGACAATGACTTTTAAGATTCAGCCTGCTTAGCTTTCATTGGACAGTTAGATGAAGGCTAACTAGTCGGAAACTGCAAAGTCACTATCATCACTATTCTTGTTAAGAATTTTATATATTCTATTGTT
The DNA here is from genome assembly GCF_001194135.2 of Octopus bimaculoides. Taxonomy (NCBI): domain Eukaryota; kingdom Metazoa; phylum Mollusca; class Cephalopoda; order Octopoda; family Octopodidae; genus Octopus; species Octopus bimaculoides. The sequence goes on along the minus strand of NC_068983.1, from coordinate 58,901,874 downwards.
CTATTCTATTGCTTGTTTCAGCCATTTGACCACGGCCATGCTGGAGCACTGCTTTTAGTCGAACAAATCTACTCCAGGATTTATTCTTTCTAAGCCTAGTAATTATTCTATTGGTTTCTTTTGCTGAACTGGTAAATTATAGGGATGTAAACACACTAACATCAATTGTCAAGTGATAGTGAGGGGACAAACACACATACACACACACACACACACACATATATACAATGGACTTCTTTCAGTTTCCATTTACCAAATTCACTCACAAGGCTTTGGTCGGCCCAAGGCTATTGTAGAAGACACTTGTCTAAGGTACTATGCAGTGGGACTGAACCCAGAACCATGTGGTTGGGAAGCAAGCTTCTTACCATGCAGTCATGCATATATATAT
>NC_068983.1:58894276-58901385 GCF_001194135.2 Octopus bimaculoides | reverse complement strand
CATACATATACATATATATATATATATATATATATATGGGAGAATATACAAATAATAACAACAGACGAGGACAGGTGGTGTAAATAACAAAAGTATATATTAGTATGACGCTCGGGAATACGGAAAGTCTTTGACGTTTCGAGCTACGCTCTTCAACAGAAAGAATACGGAGACAAGGAGAAAAACACGGAGAAAAAAAATTGAATAGTGTTCAGTCAACGGTCAATCATAATAAATCATAATAAATCATAATAAATCCTGGAGTAGATTTGTTCGACTAAAAGCAGTGCTTAAGATATATATATATATATCTTAATATAATCTGGGTAAAAACCTTAAAACATGCATTCCAAAATACACTATAAAGTTATGTATATATATACATACAAGGTACATTGAATAAGCTGTCTTCTAAATTATGCAAAAATGAAAATAACACTGACATCTCATTTTAACAAATATATTTACACCAAAGTTACATAAAAATATCTTGAAATAGTAAAGAGTAAATTTATTCAATAAAATCGTCATTGGCTTCAACCACATCCTCCAGACGACTTTGGACTCTCCTGCAACTCTTCTGGACAGTTTCTTTGTTTCAGTTGGTGAATGCTGCTATAATCTTTGCCTTCAGTTCATCTTTGGTGTTACAAGGAATTTTGTTGGTCTCTCACTCAACTGCATTTCACACATAATAATCAAGGAGGTTGCAATGTGGGGAGTTAGGTGGCCAGATTTTAGGGGTCATGTGGCTGCAAAAATTGTCTGACAGTCATGACTGGGTTCTCCTGCTTGTGTGGCATTGGTGCAGAGTCCTGTTGCCAGAAATAGTCTTCCAGTGGCCACCATCTTGATCCAGGGCAGCACTATCTCTTCCAAGCACTTGTAGGCCTCTGTGTTGAGTCTGAGGCTGTGTGGGAAGATGAATGGAGACATAACGTCACCATCACTAGTGATCACTCCCAACACCATGATGTCGACTGGCTGTGTTTTATTACATGTCTTCAGATTGACACCCAGACACTCTGAAATGTTTGTATTGGAGCTTCCGGCATTAATGCCAAGTAGTACAGCATGTCATTTCCAAATTTTTGTCAGAGTGAACTGCATCATGGTGCTGTTTTTCTCACAGATGGTGCCCAACTGACCCTACTATACCGTGTAGTTGACAAATCAAAAACAAACAATGCACATGCGTGAAATTAAAAATATAAAATGGCAACAATTTACCCATCACACCCTGTATATGTACACATACACACACACACACACACACACACACACACACACACACACACACACACACACACACACACACACACACACACACACACACACACACACACACATATATATAGACTCAAGAAGTCTGGTTGTGTGGTCAGGACATTTGCTTCCCAACCACATTATTTAGGGTTCAGTCCCATGGTATCTTAGGCAAGTGTCTTCTACTATAGCCTCAGGCTGACCAAAGCCTTGTGAGTTGATTTGGTAGATAGAAACTGACTGAAAACCTTTATATATGTATGACTATACATTTATAAGTGAAGAATGTTACATTATGTTACATTATTTATGTTACATTATGTTGATGTTACATTTATGCTCTGGTTTATAACTGTTCTGATAACATATGGGTGAGAAATAATATAACATGCATGAAGACATAGAAGACAGCAATGATATTGTTGAATCGATTATTCAATATGTATTATATAACAAATGACCCACAACCATTTAATCAAAACCTTTGTGAACAAATAAATATGGTTACAAAATGAACAAGTTTACTTAGTTTACATATATTAGAATATCCAAACGACCAAGTGGGAGGTGTTTAATTAATTCCGGAAGGATGAGTTATTATTAGAAATGTCAACGAGGAAGGAATATATCCACAATTTAATTGTATTTCTTGACAAGATCATTTTACAAGTTCCATTCATTAATGAGTCCATAAACTCAGTTATGTTATATCATTTATTATCAACACGTTATTGAAACAATTACAAACTGCCAAATAAATGTAACACACACAACTCCATTCTTCACTTGTTATCTATGCTCCATTACTGTAGTTAACCTTTTGGATTTTCAGGTTGCGTGAAACGAATGTTTCTACAAGAATAAGATCTCTTCCAATACATTTCGACAGCTGCTGTTCACAAGAGTGCTGTTTTGGGTAACCACCTGGGTTCTCAGATCCCTTTTAACTTACTATACATACATAGACATTAACAGAGCTGAATTGGAAGGTCTATCTTTTTTTTTTAATGTCTGCTTTCCATTCTGGCATGGGTTGGACGGTTTGACTGAGGGCTAGCAAGCCAGAAGGCTGCACAAGGTTCCAATCTGATCTGGCAAAATTTCTAACAACAACCACTCCGAGAGTGTAGTGGGTGCCTTTCCACGGCACCAGCATGAGGGCCAGTCAGGCGGTACTGGCATCGGCCATGCTTGAATGGTGCTTTTTACATACCACCAACACAGGAGCCAGTCGTGCATTTATATACATATAGTTATGGTATATTCTGTCAAGAACATAGTAGAGTAGAGTATAAAGCTTTGTTATCCAGTAGTAGTATTATACGTACTTCTAGGTTTGCATTTGGGCATCTGTCGTGTGTTAATAAAGAATTGAAACATTTGGAGTCTACAAGAAGGGGTATGGGTGGACATTTATTTTTTAATCACTAGAATTGTTTCCAATTTTCCATCAAAATGCCACTCACCTGATGACTTGCAAGAGTACACAGGTGATGTTGGATAATGTTCATTTATATAATATTTATGTAATAATATGATATGGAAAACTCAGCAACTAACAAGTGTTACCAATGCACAGAAACAATTGATGTGTTTAGTATTTGTATCCACATAATTCATCAGAGAATTAAAATAATTTTCCGTCTGATGAATTGCTTATAGGAGAAATTTTACATGTTTTTATTACGTGTATACCTTTGTAATTCCTCTTGGTAGTGAAACATATAATATGGAATAAATAATATTAAAACAATTTCCAGTTTTACCTTTTAATATGTAATTACTCTGCAATGAATATTTTCCATCATTTAACCCTATCTACATGCCATGTATGTACTCTTACGCACACACACACACACACACACACACACACACACACACACACACACACACACACACAATGGGCTTTTTTCAGTTTCCATCTACAAATCGATTTAAGAGAGCTTAATCAGATCTGGGCTATGGAAGAAGATACTTGCCCAAGGTGTCGCTTAAAGTGATTAAACCCAAAGTTATATGTTTGGGAAGCAAATTTCTTCATCAGACATGTGTGTTAATGTGCATGGGTTGGTTTGTATGTGTTACTGTATGTGTGTGTAAGAGAGAGACTCTGTGTGTGTGTGTGTGTGTGTCTGTGTCTGTGTCTGTGTGAGTGTACATGCTCATTCGTACTCTATTATACTCAGAATTCATAGCGTTAAACAACCAGACATTTTTGCAAATTATTTCCATCCTCCATTCCCTGCAACAACAACAACACTGATGTTCTCTAATTAATCTTAACTAATTGAACTAATTTCTTCTAATGTCTTCTAATGCTTTTATATCTGATATCAAATTGTTTGCAAGACTTCCAAACACATTGGCTGTCTTTGATCTCTTCCAATCTGTTTCCTGTGAATTATATATTTACTTATTTATGTACATATTTATATATAATTATATCACATTTCCTAAACAATAAGAATGTTGGTTACGGATTCCCAATGTGGCAGTTATTGGTTCACTCTGTTTTATGATGGTGAGAGTGACATGCCATTCTTTGTGTGTCTTGGGTGACACAAATATTAAACAAAGAATTATAGTTCAAAAGTGCTACTTTATACAGTTTCTTATGTTCACATTTTTTTCTAATATACATCACTGACGGGTGTGCGTGTGTATGTGTGTATGTATGTAGGTATGTGTGTATGTGTATATGTTGGTGTGTTGAAGTCAGATAAATAACATGAGTAAGAATTTGAAGCAATAAAAGAACAAACAATCGAAAAATACTATGCAAAGTCAGTGAAGTCAAAGCACATGCCTGTAAAGTGTAGATATATAAGGTAGAAAAACAATAAACAAAAAAGTGTACAATAAAGCTTAAAAATGACTAAGGAAGAAAGAGAAGTGAATTTGACATTTCAGGTAATACACTTCATGAAAGAGAAGCAAAAATAATAGAGAAAAGAGCTAAGAGACAGGAGGGAAAATGTAAGATGCCAAAATGATGTTTGTTCATATGCATCTGTGCTGGACTACATGTCTATGTGCATATGCTTATGTATGCATGCATATATATATATATATATATATATATATATATATATATATATACATATATTATGGGTGTGTGTGTGTATAATGAATGTATGTATGCATGTATATATAGTAAAGGTATGTATGTATGGATGTGTGTTGTAGCTAAAACAACTCCGTTCTAATTTAATCTGTTAACATTGACATTTTCTCTAGATTTTCATAGCTTGTTTGAAGCAATAAAGTTCCAAACTTCATCTTTATTATTAATATTTCCAGTCTATCTCAGCCTAATCATCAGGATGTGGAAGAGTTTTGGCTTCTTTGCTGCCCTATTTTATATATTGGTTGCCTTATATTCAGACAGATATTCTTGCAAGATCCTCACTGGCAGAATGTTTGTCTTTTATGCCATGGGATTTGCATTTGCGGTATGTATATGTTGTATGATAAATGTAGCCGTGTGCTGCATTATTTACACTGATTCCGTAATATGTGAGCAATTCTATAAAGTATGAATGCATTTTCTGTTAATGTTTTCCTAACTGGTACCATGTTAAAAGTGCCTCTGCTGGTGCCACATTAAAAGTACTCACACTGGTGACACATAAAATTCACCCATGCTGGTGCCATGTAAAAAGCATCCGTGTTGGTACCAAGTATAAAACATCTAGTGCACTCTGCAATATGGGGAATTGTTTAAAGCATGAATGCATTTTCTGTTAATGCTTTCCTAACTGGTACTATATAAAAAAAACACTCCTACCAGTACCACATTAAAAGCAGCCATGCTGGTACCACATTAAATGCACCCATGCTGGTGCCATGTAAAAAGCACCCAAGCTGGTACCAAATATAAAGCACCCAGTGCACTCTGCGAAGTTACTGACATTAGGAAGGGCATCCAACCATAGAAATCATGCCGAAACAGCTAACTGGCACCTGGTGCAACTCTTTAGCCAACCAGCTCCTGTCAAACCATGCAACTCATGCTAGCGTAGATGTTGATGTTTCTTTTATGTTGTAAAGTATTGCATACAAGAAAGTGTTGCACTTGTCTTGTGTATGTAATAGATGGAATTATGAAGTCAGTAGCTTTCACTTTTTTAACCAAACTTATAATCATTACATTCAGCATTCAATGATCATTTTCAAGTTCATGTAGCTGCAGTGTGTTGCTAATGCACTTATTGTCAATATTACCCTTTTCGTCACCACCACCTCCACCATCATCATCATCACCTTTTCTGCAAATAGCTTTCTTTATGAAATAAGACTTGTAAGTCAACAAGCTGGAAATATAAGTAACAAAATGGAACCAAGCTTCTTAGGGGATAAGTAGTATTCCTGCTATTGCAGAACAGGGTTCCAGAACTATTGCCACTGTTTATACTTCTCATCAGAAATATTTTCATTTATTCTTTTATTCTATTACTTGTTTCAGTCATTTGACTGTGGCCATGCTGGAGCACTACCTTTAGTCGAATAAATCGACTCCAGGACTTATTCTTTGTAAGCCTAGTACTTATTCTATCGGTCTCTTCCGCTAAGTTATGGGGATGTAAACACACAAGCATCGGTTGGCGATTGATGGTGGGGGGACTAACACAGACACACAGGAGTGTTTCAACGCTGTGTGAGTATATGTATGTGTATGCAAAAGGGAGTTATGTGAATGTGTGTGTGTGTGTGTGTGTGTGTGTGTGTGTGTGTGTGTGTGTGTGTGTGTGTGTGTGTGTGTGTGTGTGTGTGTGGATTGGAAATGGGATGGTGAACATTCAACGCTGAAAAAAAATCAAACAGCGTTTCAACTCTGTGTGAGTATATGTGTGTATGTGTGTGCATGTACAAGGGAAGTGTATGAATGTTTGTAACATTCAGCAACAAACGATGATCGATGTCTCATCTCAAAAAAGACAACCACTAGATGACATTGACAAGTGGGGTGAGCTAAAGAATATGCACACCCAGTGTTTAGGGTTAAGGTTTAGAGTTAGAGTTAGGGTTATGCTGAAAATGGGGAGGGGCCTATTCTTTACCTCCACTGACAAGTGTATGAATTTGATTTACCATCCATATTTATATATAAAATACTACAATGAGCCATCATTTTTGATGACACGGGGTCAGCTAGTATTGCAAATGAATGACACTGCTTCTGTGACAATGACACTCGCAGCTGTACATGCAATAACTGTTGCTGAGCATCACCATTATGTCCAAGTATGTAGCTTAGTATTTTGAGCATTCTGCTCATGATCATAAGGCCATGGGTTCAATTCCTGGCAACTTGTCTCCTTGAGCAAGACACTTCATTTTATGTTGCTCCAGTCCACTCCAGCTGGCAAAAATGAGTTGTACCTGTAATTCAAACAGGGCCAGCCTTGTCACATTGTGTCCCTCTCAATCTCCCTAAGAACTATATTAAGAGTGCACATTGTCTGTGGAGTGCTCAGTGAGTTGAATGTTATTTTCACGAGCAACCTCTTCCATTGATCAAATCGACTGAAACAATTGTGTTGTAACCCAACAGAGAGCCTGGCAGTATTATAAATAAATCCACACCATACATTAGACTATATCTACTCGACCATACCAGCTATGATATTATAATATCAACAAATCTGATACAATCCAATATAATCTTGTACAATCACTAATACAACATTTAGCCTTTAATATTTAGACTACATATCTAGCATGTGTACTTAACCACATTTTGTAATTGCACTGTATACTTTATATATATACATATATATATATCAATATACATAGATATATGGGCATATATATATATATATATATATATATATATATATATA
>NC_068983.1:58890991-58894090 GCF_001194135.2 Octopus bimaculoides | reverse complement strand
ATATATATATATATATAAAATGTACTTATGCCTCTGTGAGTGTGTGTATATACATACATACACATATATATATATACATAGCTTACACACACACAAACAATAAACTTTTTGACAATAGCTTATGATAATTTGTGTTTTAATGATATTCAACATATTCGATATGAATAATTGAAGTAAATATTGCTACAACTAAGCAAATACTGAATTTATATTATGTCGTCAGCAGAAAGATTTATTTCCCCAAAGAGATAGGTAATTAAATTCTACTTCTCAAGGTTTCACTTAATGAATATATTCAATCATGTTGTCTTTCGTTTATTCTCTTCTCTTGAAATCATACACTAAACACAGCATTTTAGCAATTATATTAATGTCTCTGTGGTTGAGTAGAGAGACTGCTTAGTTACAGAGACTGCAGTCAAGATTCTAACTTTGGGGAAATAGTATTGTGTCATAAATATTTAGCAAGCCATCGACTGCCTACAGTGCTGGCAGAAACTGAAAGAGTGTGACATGTGTCGTCGTCTTATTGCATTTAACTTCAATCACTTGTGCAGGTTGGACAGTGTGGGCTCATTAAAGAACTGTCTGCCTGATCTTATAGTTTCGGGTTCTCTCTCACTATGCAGTACAAAGTTGGGCAAGTGTCTTCTTCTCTAGTCCTGGACTGAGCAAAACCTTCTGAGTGGATTTGGTTGAGAAAAAACTGAAAGATGCCTGTTGCTTATATATACACAACTAATAAATATAAGAGGCCTGCTACAAAACAACAGCAAATGTCATATTGCACATCTGAAGAATCTTTCTGCATGCAATCAAGCTATATGCATTGCACCTAGAGAAACACATCTATCTGTACACATAAATGATGTGTAGAAGCACATACCAATGTATGCTATCTTCTGTACAGACAGAAGAAAACGAAGTCACAGTGGAGTTGCAATGTACATCCACGAAGATGTCACACCATTAACCCTGTTATTGAACTCAAACTCGGTGTGTGACACACTCATAGTACATCTGAAGCAACTTGATATAGTGATATGCACACTATATCGCCCATCTGATGCCTCAAATCATGATGGAAAATTTGAGGAAAGCCTCAGTGTGATAAAAGAAGTACTATCTCAATTGGATCAACGTACTACTATATTCCTGATGGGTGACTTCAACTTCCCCAACATCAGGTGGTCTGACACCAACATAATCTCAGGAATGACACACAAAGAGCGAAATCAAGCAGAAATTCTATTTGATCTTACAAAAATGGTATTCATAGAGCAGATCATACTCTTTCCAACCAGGCACAAAAATATCCTGGACCTCTGTTTTACAAATGATGTGGAAATTATCCACAACGTAAATATATAACCGACAATATTCTCAGAACATAACATGATAGAAGTGACAATGTACAGCCCAGAATTAACTAAAGATAAACTCTGCACAGATGGCGCTCGAACCCTATCCAGCCTAAATTTATATAAGGCTGACTGGAAGTTACTTGAAAAACAAATACTCTAGCAGGACTAGCCTAAAAACCTCTCCATGCAAGACAAATATATGAAACTGAATAAATTCATGTCAATAATGCGAGCCATATGCATTGAATATGTCCCAGAGAAGGGAGCCAATACACACAAAACCATCATTCCTTGAGACAGGAGAAAACTCATGCAGTGGAGAAAAAAGGTCTTGAATCGTTTAAACAAACACCTCAATGACTGTGTGAAGTCCCACCTGACAGAGGAGCACTTCGAGATTGAAAATAAACTCAAAATCTCCCATGAAAAAGAAGAGAGAGAAACCTGGGCAGTTGAAACTATGAAAAGAAATCCTAAAGCTTTCTACAGGGCAAAGGAGTCTGCCTCAGTACGCTATAATATAGGGCCGCTATTTGGTAAAAACAGCTCACTAACTGCAGACCGGGGGAAGATAAGTGAAGCATTGAATAAACAATTCCAAAGTGTTTTTCCTTCTCCACTGGAAAATATGTAAATAAACAAGCCTGAAGAGACTTTCAATGCAATGAATTTATTAGGAAAAGAGGCAACCATTGATTACATCAACATAACAGAAGAGGATGTAATAATGGCTATTGATGAGATGAGATTAAACTCAGCAACAGGCCCAGATGAACTCCTGGCTGTTCTCTTAAAGACATGTAAAAAGGCTCTTGCAAAGCCACTGCAGATACTCTTTCAGAGTTTCCTTGCATGTGGTAAACTTCTCAATATGCTAAAATAGGGTATAATATGCCCTATCCATAAAGGAGGGAGTAGAGCAGATGCTAAAAACTACAGGCCCACCTCACTGATCTCACATGTTAGCAAGACAATGGAACGCATTGTGAGAGAAAGGATGATGACATTCCTAAAAGAAAACAACTTTCTCACAAACATGCAACATGGCTTCTGTCCAGGGATAAGCTGCCTTACACAGCTGCCTTACACAGCTGCTGCAGCACTTTGACTGGGTATTGAAACAACAGCTAAACCAGTCATCTGTGCTGGTGCCTCACAGCAAGAGTACCCATACTGGTGCCATATATAAAGCACTGTTGCTGGTGCCACGTAAAAAAAAAAACAAAACACACCACCCAGTACAGTAGGTTTCCATTATCTTCCCACCCTCACAATCCTTTGAGGGACACTAAAACATCAAAGGGTCATAAGAGTTATCCCTTCCTCGGTGGCTAAACAATAAACATTTTTAAAAAATGAGAAAAAAGGTAAAAAAAATGAAACAGAAAAAATTGAAATAAAGCATAAAATCATCCCAGATTATTACATAAATAAAGCTGGATGAAAAAATAAAATAAATGAAAAAAATAAAATATTAAAAAATAATGGTTTTTGTTTGTATGAATAGCTTATTAAAACATTTATATTGATTTTTGTTTCTTTTTCATTTTTTTTTTAATCTTTTGTAATTCATTTTCTTCACAAAAACAAAAATAATATTTGTTATTGAAAGCACTGCTCCAGTATGACCTCAACCATGATGGTAAAAAACCCCCCAAAAAACAAGCAAAAGAACTGAAGAAATGATGAGCAACAAAATGATGATAATAATAATAATAATAATAATAATAATAAT
>NC_068983.1:58882663-58890649 GCF_001194135.2 Octopus bimaculoides | reverse complement strand
AGAGAGAGAGAGAGAGAGAGATGCTAAAACATTTTTAAAGAAATCAAAAATAAAAATTAATAAAGTGTCTGAATTCTTTGTTAGGACATTTTTTTTTTTGTTCTGCAATGTTAATGTATCTGGAATACACTTGAACAAACAGTGTTTGGAAACAATTATTTGATTATTTGACCATTTCAATAATTCTGGATATCATCATAATGAAGTTTTTAGAATTACTGGTTTGAGTTTCAATAAATCGATTGGGTGGTGATATGCTGTGCTTGAGAAGCCAGGTCAGTGGTTCTCAACCTTTTTCATGTCTGAGTCAGATCCCTAATCTGAATTGTTTTTAAGAGGCCACACCAAAAAAAGTAAAATGCAAGTCAATTGAAGAAAGATTTATTATATTTATAGAGGGAAAACCATTGAGGGCTGCATGTAGGCCTAGGAACCATGTTTGAGAACTGCTGACCTAGAAGACTGGTGACATAGTGTGCTTGAGAAGACCCATCCATCTCAGCAAAGTTAAGGTCCAGTCAAACCTTTCCCTGTAACCCATCTTCAAACACCCATCCCTTCATTACTCTCCTAACAACAGCACTACACACTCAGGTACTGCACATGATACCCTTTATCCCCTTATGTTTCACATCTCCCTATTAGTGAATTAACCTCTCCTCCTCCTCCTCCTCCTCCTCCCAGATCCACTCCTATTTCTCTCACCTTCCCCTAACTGAGATGCACCATTGATCATACATCCACCCCTGTACCTCATACACTCTGCCCACCTCTATCCTTATCTCTAACTATCTACCACTGGTGTCTCACATTCTTGTGAACTAATGCACCTATCCACCCATTCCAGTCCTCTGTTGCAATCCTCTCATATTCACCCTATACTTTGAGAATATGACCCCACCCCACAATTTCTCTTTCCAGCTGGAGTAGCCATGTATCCCCTCTTTAGCAAAACACTTGTTCTTGTCCCTCTATCATATTTCAGCCTCTTAACACGTGGCACAAAGCCACCTCCCTAAATATTGCACCCCCCACTCAGATGAGGGGTTCTTTTCTTGCAAGTTACTTGGTCTTCATTCACATAAGATGTTGTTACCTGTTTGGTGGGATATGAAAGGTTTTGTTCACTTTGAACTTTTAAACCCAAACCAAACGATAACAAAGGAGATCTACTGCAAGCAGCTTGAGTGGCTCAAGTCAGCAATAGAAGAAAAACAACCATATTTGGTTTGAAGATGGAAGGTGTTTTCCCATCAGGAAAATTCTCAGCCACATACAGCCAGGATGACATTCCAAAAGCTGGAACAGTTTGAATAGGAAACAACGCCCCACCCACTATATCAGCCAGACATTTCCCCTTCTGATTATCCTTTATTCCACAGTCTTCAAAATCATTTGGACGGAAAAAATATGAATTTTGTAGATGAGGTCAGAACAGTACTAGAAGAGTATTTGTCATCACGGACAAGTGAATTTTGGAAGAGGAGCCTTGCAAGTCTACCAGATAGATGGAAGAGCATTGTAGAAAATGAAGGAGAGTATATTTTAGATTAAATAAGAACTTTAGCATAATTTTGAAAAATAAAAGATGATAAAATTGCATTATTTATGGGATGACCCAATATATATGGCAGAGAAACTAGGAAACCAGTCCTGTGTTCCTTATGGAGTAATGTGGACTAATCTAACACTGTGTAAAGTGGCTGGCATTATGAAGAGCATCCAACAATAGAGAGCCTGCGAAGGCAGACATTAAAGCATAGGGCAGTCCTGTAGCTTGTCACTTTCTCTTGAACCATCCAACCCATCTCATCATGGAAGATGGACATCAAATGATGATGCTGGATGAAGATGACATCATCCATCACCATCAGAACCACTGCCACCACCTGGTTAATGGGTAAGCCCTTACAAAAGACCCACTTTGAGGTGAAAGCACTCAGATCAGGGCTCCAAGTGTAAAGGTATTATCTCTTGCCTTTCTATCTAATGTCTTTGAAATCCTGTTAAAGGTCATGCCTATTGCCCTTTCTCTGATTAAGAATTGAAAAAAAAAAAACATTGTGGTACCCAATCTGGAGTGGCAGGAAGATGAGATGTTACTCACCAACTTAAACCTGCAATCCAGTTTCAATTCTGGAATAAGTTTGTTTCACTTTATTATGATTTCATTCTTTTACACTTCTACTGGTTTCATTCATCGGACTGAAGTGATACCATACTTATACAATTACATATGTATGTGTCTCTGATTATATACATCTCTCCACATACACACAAATGCGTAAATGTGTGTATTCACAACCACTAGATTTCTGATCCGTTTCCTTTTACCAATTCCAGTCATAAATCTACAACCAACTAAAGCATTATTAAAAGACCCCCAAAACGTTGCCCAGTGGGATCAGCACTAGAATAACATGATTGCAAAGCTTACCTCTTAACCACACAGCTAGGGTAGTTGTTCTACACACACACACACACACACACACACACACACATATTGCATTACGAAGGGCATAGGCGTTAGGAAGGGCAACCAGCTGTAGAAACTCTGCCAGATCAGATTGGAGCCTGGTGCAGCCATCTGGTTTGCCAGTCCTCAGTCAAATCGTCCAATCCATGCTAGCATGGAAAGCAGACGTTAAACGATGATGATGATGGCAACGATGACGACGATTTATGTTTATAGTTTATATCTATTATTATTTTTCTTCCCCCTGAAAGCCATATTTATCAAAGTTTCCCCTCATCACTTCTCTGAAAATCATTGAGTATATAATCTACTAAATGTATATTACTGATTGTAGATGAATTAAACAATATATCCTTGTGTTTGATGTTTGCCTATATTTATCACATTCATTACAATTATGTTTGTTCAATAAAACATTATCATTATTGTCATTGTCATTGTTGATATTGTTGTTGTTGTTGTTGTAGATGCAGCCATGGCTGAATAGATATGAAGTTGATGTCCCAATCAATATGTTCTGTTGCATTTTGGCCAAGTGTTTTTAACGTATCTTTGGGGTAAGCAAGCCACATGGGCACAATCAAAGAGATGAAAACTGTGTGGAATCCCATAACTTAGATTGTACATGTAATTCAAAGACCCAGCTTTGCCGTGTATTTGATTGAGAATAACATTTAGGATGCACATGGAATATCATCATCACCATCATCATTTAACGTCTGCTTTCCATGCTGGCATGGGTTGGATGGTTTGACTGGAACCTGGTGAGCCAGGTGGGGGTTGTACCAGGTTCCAATCTGATTAGGCAAGGTTTCTACGGCTAAAAGCTCTTCCTAATGCCAACCACTCTAAGAGTGTAGCAGGTGTTTTCTAAGGGCCACTGGTATGTGTTTGTTTGTGTGTGTGTGTGAGAGAGAGAGAGAGAGAGAATTTATATTAAACTCAGAGATACAGATAAATTAACAATACTTGACAACCGCTGTTGGCTTGTGTAACTCTGCCCCATAACCTAGTGGTTTAGCAAAGGAGACTGATAAAATAAGTATAAGACTTCAAAACAAAAAAAATTACTGGAGTCAATTTCTTTGACAAAATCTTTGAATGTGGTGCCTCAGCATGGCTGCAGAGGAATGACTGAAACAAGTAAAATATATCACTTAGTGCAAGAAGTGGTGGCACTCATGACATATTTCAGAATCTTTGAGGCTGGTGGCTGGAAGAGAATATGTGTTCCTCAGCTCAGAGACCTGCTGCAAATGCTTTGCAAAATAGTCATTATTATTAATAACCTTTGCCCGTCTATCGGGCAATTTAAATATTCCACAAGCATAAGATTTGACTGGTTTTGAAGAAAAAAAGTTATCTAGATGCATTTTGACTCCATGTAAATCATTAAATGTTTTCCCTTGCAATGAGATCTGTAGAGACTAAAATAAGTGGTAGTCAGATGGTGCAATATCAGGAGAATATGATGGATGGGGTAAGAGATCCCAGCTAAGTTCAAGTAACTTTGTTTAGGTAGTTAAAGACACATGTGGTCGGGCATTGTCTTGTTGGAACACTACCCCTTTCCTATTGGCAATCTTCAGCCTTAATTCTTTGATTTTTTGGTTCTATTTAACCAGCTAATGACAGTACACATCAGAATTAATGGTCTGGTTTTGTGGGAGAAGCTCAATTAATAATGCCTTTATGATCCCACCAAACACAAAGCATAGCTTTTTTGGCAAGGATATTTGACTTTGGCTGCTGTTTTGGGGGATCCTTATGCAAACTCCAGGATCCTTTCACATTCCATTTTTGTACACAATGCACTTTTCATCTCCAGTCACAAGTTGTTTCAAAAGAGGCATGCCTTCATTCCATTTCAAAAGCATATCCCAAATGGAATACCGGTTCAAGCAAATCTTTCCTGAGAGTTTGTGAGGAACCCATACATTATAGCAAGAAATGTATCTTAGCTTCACCATGTATCCACCAGCCATACTTTTACAAACTTCCAACTCCTCTGCAAGTCCTCTAATCTTGATATTTGAGTTTTCTTTGATTTTTGCCTTCGAAACATCTTGAAGGTCTTCAACTGATTCACCTACAGCATCATCACCATAAACTTCATATCATCATCAAAATTATCATCATTTAACATCCGCCTTCCATGCTAGCATGGTTTGGACGATTTGACTGAGGACTGGCAAACCAGAAGGCTGCACCAGGCTCCAATCTGACCTGGCAGAGTTTCTACAGCTGGATGCCCTTCCTAACACCAACCACTCCAAGAATGTAGTGGGTGCTTTTATGTACCACCGGCACGAGGGCCAGTCCAGCGGTACTGGCAATGGGACTGCTCAAAATGGTGATTTTTACGTGCCACCTGCACAGGAGCCAGTCCAGTGGCACTGGTAACGACCTCGCTCAAATGTTTTCTAACATGCCACCGGCACAAATGACAGTAAGGCAATGCAGCTAACGATCACACTCAAATGGTGCTATTTATGTGCCACTGGCATGGAAGCCAGAGAGCTGCTCTGGCAATGATCATGCTCGGACGGTGCTCTTAGCGCTCCACTGGCACAGGTGCCAGTCATCGAATTTGGTTCAATCATGGTTTTGATTTCACTTGCCCCAACAGGTCTTCACAAGCCGAATTTAGTGTCCAATGAAGGAGGATTGTCATGAAGCCTTAGTATTTCAAGCTATTGCATCTGAAAGCATGAAAGGCAAAGTCATCCTCAGCAGGATTTGAACTCACAATGTAAAGAATCAGAAGAAATATTGCTAAGTATTTTATCTAACGTTCCAATGATTTTGCTAGCTCGCTGCCTTAATGACAATAATAGTAATAACAGCAAAGACAACAACAACAATAATAATATTAACAATGAAGATTGAAGAATATCTTTTGGCCCTGCACCAATTTTCCAGAGGAAGGTTGTAGTGTATTGACTCATGTAATTTGGATAAGTTCCAAAGTAGACAGCAGTGGCATTTAAGTTTTAAAATACAAAGTTCTGAATAAGATGTAAAATATTGAGTCTTTAAACAATGCATCATTTACCATTGCCATCACCACCCCTTTGCAACTACAATAATAAAATAATAATAATAATAATTTCTATTATGGGCACAAGGCCTAAAAATTTTGGGGGAGGGGGAACAGTCGATTATATTGAACCCAGTACTCAGCTGGTACTTATTTCATCGACCCTGATATGGATGGAAGGTAAAGTCGACCCTGGCTGAATTTGAACTCAGAATGTAGAGTTGGATGAAATGCTCCTAAACATTTTGCCCTGTGTGCTAACAGTTCTGCCAGGCTTACTGCCTTCTAAATTTTTGCACAAAGCCAGCAATTACAGGGACGGGAGTAAGTCGATTACATTGACCCCAGTGTTTTACTGGTACTTATTTCATTGACCCTGAAAGGATGGAAGGTAAACTCTACCTAGGCAGAATTTGAACTCGGAACATAAAGATGGATGAAATGTCACTAAGCGTTTGGCCCAGTATGATTCTACCAGCTTGGCACCTTAATAATGATGATTTCAAATTTTGGTACAAGGTCAGCAATTTCGGGGTTAGGGGTTAAGTTGATTACATTGACCAAAGTGCTCAGCTGTTACTTCTTTTTTGACCCTGAAAGGATGAAAAATATGGTTGACCTCGGTGGAATTTGAAATTAGAATGTGAATATGGACAAAATGCCGCCAAGCATTCAGTCTGGCAGGGTAACAATTGTGCTAGCTCACCACCTTAATAATCCTTTCTACTGAAGGCTCAAGACCTTGAAATTTGTGGGGAGGGGACGATGCGATTACATTGACCCCAGTTTTTCACTGGTACTTAATTTATCAACTCTGAAAGGATAAAAAGGTAAAATTGACCTCAGTGGAATTTGAACGCAGAATGTAGCGACAGATAAAATACTGCTAAGCGTTTTGTACGGCTTGCTAACAACTCTGCCAACATGCCACCTTTCACCACCTTAATAATGATTGTGATAATAATAAACCTTTCTACTATAGGCACATGGCCTGAAATTTCGCCCCCAATGCTCAACTAGTACTTATTTTATCAACCCCAAAAGGATGAAAGACAAAGTGAACCTTGGTGCAATTTGAAATTAGAATGTAAAAAAATGGATGAAATGCCAGAAGGCATTTTGTTTGGCCTGTGAATGATTCTACCAGCTCTTTATTTCGTATTGACTGAGATTAATAAGGCCAACCTTAAAAATCTGTCAATGAAAACTTCATGGTTGACAAGGAAAAGTGAGGACATCGAACAGAGAATAATTGTGAAGGTGATAATATGGTGATAGTAGCAGTGGTGATGGCAATGATAACAGTAAGAGTAGTGGTTGTGGTGGCAATGATGATGGTGGTTGGTTGGTAATGTTTATGATGACAGTGATTGTCATGGTGATTGGTAGAGATGATGTCAATGCAGATTAGGAAGATAACGTTATACAAGATGTATAAACATACACACACACACACACACACACACACAAACAAAGATACAGAACGGTATTGAAACACCACTTGCTATGAACAAAGCTGTTGCTCTCAACCACAATTTACTCAGTATAAAAATACACATGGTGGATGCGATAAACATAACAGGGACAGGCTTACCTTGCGTGGAATACATAAGTAAGGGCGTGTATATTCCAGGATCTATAGATTTTGCTTTGTGTATCTAAAAGATACTTAAGCTCATCAGCTGAACCTGATAAATTGATAGATAGATGCATACAAATAATATTTGTAAGCAAACATGAAAGGCTTTCTAAGGAGAATAAAATATTATAATGATATATTATTATACAGTTATTATTACACTATGAGCCTTCCATAGTAGCTTTCTTTCCATAACTTACAAAGCCTTCGACATTTGTTTGCAAATATCATACGTACTATTAGTTCAAGTACATATTAACTAAATTTGGTTGAAATTGACGGGTGAGCATTTGGCCAGTTGGATGCGCAAGGAGACATGCTAGTGTTGATTTGTGAGTTTGATTCTGGCTGAGGTTAGCTCATCATTTTTCAGTCATTTGTTTGTATCTATAAATTGTCGATTCAAATCAGAGAATAAGATATTATTATTATATGTTATTATACAGTTATACATATACAGTTATACAGTTATACATAGGCGTAGGAGTGGCTGTGTGGTAAGTAGCTTGCTTACCAACCACATGGTTCCGGGTTCAGTCCCACTGCGTAGCACCTTGGGCAAGTGTCTTCTACTATAGCCTCGGGCCGACCAAAGCCTTGTGAGTGGATTTGGTAGACGGAAACTGAAAGAAGCCCGTCGTATATATGTATATGTATATATATATGTATGTATGTGTGTGTGTGTGTGTTTATGTGTCTGTGTTTGTCCCTCCAACATCGCTTGACAACCGATGCTGGTGTGTTTACGTCCCCGTAACTTAACGGTTCAGCAAAACAGATCGATAGAATAAGTACCAGGCTTACAAAGAATAAGTCATGGGGTCGATTTGC
>NC_068983.1:58881852-58882120 GCF_001194135.2 Octopus bimaculoides | reverse complement strand
GGGTGCTTTTACATGTCACCGGCACGAAGGCCATTCAGGCGGTACTGGCAACGGCCACGCTCAAAATGGTATATTTTACATGCCACCTGCAGAGGAGCCAGTCCAGCGGCACTGGCAACGATCTCGCTCGAATGTCTTAAAAGTGCCAGGAAGGCGACGCTGGGCACAGGTGCCATCACGATTTCGCTTTTGCTTGCCTCAACAGGTTTTTACATTTTGTAACACATCATTTATATGCATATGTGTATATATATATATATATATATAT
>NC_068983.1:58878745-58881668 GCF_001194135.2 Octopus bimaculoides | reverse complement strand
ATTTATATACTTATATGTGTGTGTATCAAACATATTAACAAGTTTAAACGAAATATATATACTAATAAGAGAAAATGATAGAAAATATGAAAGAAATGAATGCAGTAACAGAATGGTGGTGGTGGTGGTGGTGGTGGTGGTGGTGATGGCATTGGTGTGTTGTAAAGGGCTGAGACAGCAGAAAAATCATTAGTAAAAAAGAACAAATTGGTGGCAGCAGTGTATTGTATTACTTCGGGTTTTACTTTCGGACATTGATCTGAGTGGTGTGGTGTGTGTGTGGGGTGGGGGGCGTGACAGAGGGTGGAGATGTGGTGGTGGGGAAGGAACAAAAAACAAACGCACCAAAACATGATTTTGACTGACAAAAAATATATAAAATCAATATTTAAGAAGGATTAATGATTACGTTGCCTTGCTAAGTACTTTTATATCTACGTGTAGATCAGTGTATGAGTGTGTGTATATGTGTGTATATAGTATGTATGTATATGTGTGTGTTGTGTGTGTGTGTATTTGAATGATTCTTTTCTCTAATCTTTTATTACCATCCATCCATTATTTAGGGCGAGAGCTTCAAGGGGTGGGGGTGGAGGGGAACAAAACAAAAAAATACTAAAACTAAAAACAAAATATAAACGAAAGAAAAATAATACAAGAATACTATTCTGCCATCCCCACCTACCCCTCATCAGCCCATCATCATCTAACATCGAAATAGGTGTGGTCAGCTTATTTCAATATCTGAAAACAATATATTAGAACTGTCTTCTTTGTAATGCCACAAACAAAATAATAAAATGATGATGATGATAATCATCATCATCATCATCATCATAATAATAATAATAATGATAATAATAATAATGATAAAATAACATAAAATAAATCTGATTGTGTTTATTGATTTTAGTCAAAGGATTAATCTTTCTTTTTTTAAATTAGCTTTTTTTATCTTTTATACATTTACATTTTTGTCTTTATTTATTACTTGTTGTTGTTATATAAAAAAAAAATCATTATTGTTGTCATCTATTTATTTATTTTTGATCAATTCCATAAGGCAAAATAGTAAAACATAAAATGAAATAAACCCTTGTTGTCTAATCATTTAAATAATAAAAGATGAATTTTTTTTTGTCATGGCTGATTTAAAAATTAGGGAGTTGTACTCACATACACATAGCTACACACACACACACACACACACACACACACGCACATGTACCCACGCATATTTTACATTTATTTCACTTAAATTATTTAATTTCAAAGTGTAAACATCTTGTAGAGCAAGTGTCTTGTTTTCTACTCTAGGCACAATGCCCGAAATTTTTGGGGTAGAGGCCAGTCAATGACATCGACCCCAGTATGCAACTGGTACTTAATTTATCAACCCCGAAAGGATGAAAGACAAAGTTGACCTCAGCGGAATTTGAACTCAGAATGTAAAGACAGATGAAATACCACTAAGCATTTCGCCCGGTGTGCTAACGTTTCTTATTTCTTTATTGCCCACAAGGGGCTAAACAGAGGGGACAAACGAAGACAGACAAAGGGATTGAGTCGATTACATCGACCCCAGTGCATAACTGGTACTTAATTTATCGATCCTGAAAGGATGAAAGGCAAAGTTGACCTTGGCTGAATTTGAACTCAGAACGTAAAGACAGATGAAATACCGCTAAGAATTTCACTTGGCATGCTAACGTTTCTGCTAGCTCACCGCCTTAGAGCAAGAGTCTTCTGCTATAACCCCAGGCCAACCAAAGCCTTGGTAGACAGAAACTGAAAGAAACCTTTCATATATGTCTGTGTGTCTGTGTTTGTCTCTCATCACTGCATGACAACCAGTGTTGGTATGATTACACCCCTGTAACTAAGTGGTGTGGCAAAAGAGACTGATAGAATAAGTACCAGGCTTAAAAAAATGTATTGGAGTTGACTATAAATTCTTCAAAGCAATGCCTAAGCATGGCCACAGTCTAATGACTGAAAGAAGTAAAAAGATAATCCTTATACATTGTAATAGAGGAATGATTCTCAGATTTATACAGTTTTTGATTCCATGAACAAAGTTGAAAACTTTGAAATCAATCAAAACAATTTACCAAAGTCAGCAAATCTTAACCAAGGCTCTTGCGGGTCTATATGGTTCTAGGGAGCCCATATGGCTCTTGGGAAACTATATGGCTATTGGGAGTCCATATGGCTCTTGGAGGTCTATATGGCTCTTGGGAGTCCATATGGCTCTTGGGAGTCCATATGGCTCTTGGAGGTCTATATGGCTCTTGGGAGTCCATATGGCTCTTGGGAGTCCATATGCCTATTGGGAGTCCATATGGCTCTTAGAGGTCTATATGGCTCTTGAGAGTCCATATGCCTCATGGGAGTCCATATGGCTCTTGGAGGTCTATATGGCTCTTGGGAGTCCATATGGCTCTTGGGAGTCCATATGACTTTTGGGAGTCCATATGGCTATTGGAGGTCTATATGACTCTTGAGAGTTCATATGGCTCTTGGGAGTCCATATGGCTCTTGGGAGTCCATATGCCTATTGGAAGTCCATATAGCTCATAGAGGTCTATATGGCTCTTGAGAGTTCATATGGCTCTTGGGAGTCCATATGGCTCTTGGGAGTCCATATGGCTTTTGGAAGTCCATATGGCTATTGGGAGACCATATGGCTCTTGGCGGTCTATATGGCTCTTGGGAGTCCATATGGCTCTTGGGGGTCTATATGGCTCTTGTGAGTCCATATAGCTCTTGGGAGTCCATATGACTATTGAAAGTCCCTATGGCTATTGAGAGTCCCTATGGCTCTTGGGGTGTCTAGATGGCTCCTTGGTGGGGTCTATATCGCTATTGGGAATCCATATGGCTCTTGGAGGTCTACATGGCTGTTAGAAGTCCATGTGGCTCT
>NC_068983.1:58871014-58878728 GCF_001194135.2 Octopus bimaculoides | reverse complement strand
ATATGACTCTTGGGGGTCTGTATGGTTCTTGGGGTTCTATATGGCTCTTGGGATCCATATGGGTTTTGGGGGTCCATATGACTCTTGGGAGTCCATATGTCTCTTGGGAGTCCATATGGCTCTTGGGAGTCAATATAACTCTTGATGGTGGGTTCCATATGGCTATTGGGTGTCCATATGGCTCTTGGAAGTCCATATAGCTCTTGGTGGGGGGATCTATATAGCTCTTGGGAGTTTAAATGGCCCTTGGGGGTGCATAAAAAATTTTGTTGTTAAAATGTATTTGCAATAAACTGCTTATACTTCTACAATACACAAAATATTCAAACAATTTTTTAATAAAATTCCTCATCATCATCATCATTTAACGTCTGCTTTCTATGCTGGCATGGGTTAGACAGTTTGACTGGAACTGGTAGGCTGGAGAGCTGGACCAGATTCCAGTCTGATTTGATATGGTTTCTATGGCTGGATATCTTTCCTAGCATCAACCACTCCAAGAGTGTAATGAGTGCCATTTTACATGCTGCTGGCATGGGTGCCATTTACATAGCACCAGCAATGGCAATGACTATGATTTCTCTTGGCTTGATGCATCTTCTCAAGCATAGCACATCGCCAATGGTCTCGGTCACTTGTCACAATTATCAATAACAATTAGAAGGCAGCTGGCAGAACAGTTGGCATGTCGGACAAAATGTTTGGTGGTATTTCATTTGTCTTCGTGTTCTGAGTTTAAATTCTGCTAAGGTTGATGTTGCCTTTAATCCTTTCAGGATCCATAAAATAAGTACCAGTCGAGTACTGGGGTTGATGTAACCAACTTACCCCTATACCCTGAAATAGCTGACCTTGTGCCAAAATTAGAAACTAATAATATTTAATCATAAAAATATAACAAGAGCTTTTAGATATCGAGTGGCTATGAGGGTCCCACCCTCAAGGGGTTGGTACTCTTGTTGGAATCAAAGGGATCTATATGTAAATAATGGTCGAGAACCACTGGATGAAATTCTAGACTAATCTACAGTTCAATACGGAAAGAAGAAATTGGAAACTTAAATCCCAGATTAGGTGAAAACCTGATTGTTTCATCGGTCTTTATAGCAAGCTTTAAAAAAGAATATTTCCTCATCATTGTTGTTATTGCTCTCTTCCTCCTCCTCATCATCATCCTTGTCATCATCATCCTCACTACCATCATCATCATCATTACTACCATCATCATCATCATCACTGTCATCATCATCATCATCATCATCATAATCATCATCATCCCTTTTATCATCATCATCCCTTTTATCATCATCATCACTACCATCATCATCATCATCATCATCATCAACATCATCATCGTCATGGTCCTCATCATCATCATCATCACTCATCGACATCATCATCTTCATCACCACCATCATCATCATTATCACTCATCATTTATGACCTTGTCAGCACCACCACCATCAACATCACAATTGCCATTATTATTGAAGTCATCATCATCATCATCATCATCATCATTGCCAACATTCTATTCGTAATAACCTGGCCATCCATTATTATGCAATGCCTTAATTGGTAGAGCGCCAAACTAAATACATTTTTTTAGCAGTATTTAATTTTGTCCTTTTATGTTAGAATCCCATTGGGGGTTGGCTTTGTCTTTCAACCCTTAAATGCTAAATTAATCGTTAGGCTTGGATGGTGCTCATTTCAATTAATACATCTTCTGTTACAAATGTGTTGCCCTTTGCCCCAGGGAAAACTGTTTTTTTCTATTAGTGTCATATGTATATATATGGTATATCTGGTTGATGACCAAAACATGAAAATAATGTTGTAATCCATTTGATTAGATTTCAAATGCATGACAGATATCAAGAGTCATTATGACTTACTTTGCGTCTTTGCCAAAATCTACAGCCATCATCATCATCTTCATTCTCATTTAATGTTTGCCTTCCATGCTGGTATGGGTTGGATAATTTGACAGGATCTGGCAAGCCTGAGGGTTGCACCAGGGCTTCATTAGTCTGTTTTGGCATGGTTTCTATAGCTAGATGCCCTTCGCAATGCCGACCACTTTACAGAATGTAATGGCTGCTTTTTATGTGGCACCAACACCAGTGCTATTATGTGGCACCAGCACAGGGGCTTCGTATGTGGTGCTGGCATGGTCGCTCTACATGTGAAAGTGGCATGGGTGCATTTTATGTGACACCGAAACAAGTGCTTTTTACATGGAACCAGGACCCATAAACTTGCAAAATGAGAACTTCCTGGCTGAGAGAAGGTGTCGTGGTGGTGGCGGTGATTGGGTAGGTGGGTGGGGGTCATGGCCATAAAGGACAGGCCTGCATGTATGGATGGCTATGGTTTTACTTATCTTGATGTGTCTTCTCAGGCACAGCAAATTGCTAGTACTTTATGCACCAACCAAGACTATTTTCTTCATTTCCTATACAGTTTTGTAGCTTATCAAGCCTCTTTAACTCCTGTTTCTGAAAAGAAATTCTATGGCTTCCTCTTTTTAAGCACCGATCTTAGTTGTTACTTTTATGATTTAGCCTCCATCGTTTTCAACCTCTGCTCCATTTGTTAAATCTCAGCCTACGTTTTTATTACAAAAATCTCTTTTTTAAAATCCAGTTTGCTTTCTAAAACCCTCTTCAACTATCTAAAAATAGTGTTTTTCAAATCTCCCCTTCATTTCATTTTCCTTCATCTCTTCCATTTCCATCTAAATGTCTGTATCCGCTGTCCTCTCTATCTTTTATTACCTGCTTATCTTGTAACATTATCCCATCAGATGACACAACCTTCCCTCTCCATAAAACCAGCAGCACAAGTATCATATTCAAACTGCTGATTCCCTTGAAAATTTTCCAACATTTCATTCCTCATCTCTCACATCATCTATGTCCACCTGTTAAATATGTCAGGTAATTGCTTCAAGAGCATATGAGCTCAGGTGAATGAAAAGCCATTCAATACCATGTGCATGTAGTTCTATATTTAAGAGATGAGGAATTATGTCCATTATTTACATTTGACGGATATTTGTCCTTATCTTGTTTGTTGTTAACACAACATTTTGGCTGATATACCCTCCAGCCTTTATCAGGTGTCTTGGGGAACCCAGGTTCGAAATTTCCCCAAGACACCTGATGACGGCTGGGGGGTATATCAGCTGAAACGTTGTGTTAACAACAAACAAGATGTGGACAAATATCCGTCAATTGTAAAAAGTGATCATGTGTATGTGCTTGTGAATATTATATGTGCCTCTACATATTTATGAAAATGTCCATGAGAAAAAGATAGTTAACTGAAACCCTGAAACCTAGAAATACCACATTGGAACCTGGTTAAACTTTAAAAAATTGGCACTCCATCGGTTTATGATGACAAGTCATCCAGTTGATCTGATCAATGGAACAGCCTGCTCATTTATTAATATGTAAGTGGCTGAGTACTCCACAGACATGCATACACTTGTCTTCTACTATAGCCTCGGGCCAACAAAAGCCTTGTGAGTGGATTTGGTAGATGGAAACTGAAAGAAGCCTGTCATATATATGTATGTATGTGTGTGTGTGTGTGTGTGTGTGTGTGTGTGTGTGTGTGTTCGTGTATCTGTGTTTGTACCACTACCATCACTTGACAACCGATGCTGGTGTGTTTACATCCTTGTAACTTCGCAGTTCAATAAAAGAGAGCCAATAGAATAAGTACTAGGCTTACAAAGAATAAGTCCTGGGGTCGATATCTGTTCAACTAAAGGTGGTGCTCCAGCATGGCTGCAGTCAAAATGACTAATACAAATAAAAGAATAAAACATGACATACCCCTCCATAAGTAATTGATTATTCTTGCCCAACCTCCACATATTCTGTTGTTACTTTTTATATCCTGTTTCGTTATATATTCTGGTAAACGTTGGTTCTTTTTGTTGTGTTATCAACCAGTTGTTGTGTTTTTACTTTTCTATTGGTTTTCATTTTTGCTCAGTCTTACGAAGAATATTTTTTCTCTTCATTGCCAGGATCTTATCGAGCCATTATGTAATTCCATTATTTATTTGTTTATTTATTATGGGTTTCTGTTTTTTTCCTTTCCATTTTCATCAGATCTATTCTTTACTTTAGTCCCTGTTGGATATTTTTTCCCCTTTCCCTTGAAGATTAAAAAATAGTGCTTTTGATTAGTTCATGTTTTGTTGCTACTTGCATGAGTTTTCCATAATTATATTCCACTGGAGGGAAGTGGTTTTCACATTAGACAAAGTGCTTAACAGCATTTCTTCCTTCCCTTTACATTCTGAGTTCAAATATAGTCAAGGTAGATTTGCCTTTTATCCCCATGGGGTCAATAGAACATATCACTCAAGTACTGGGATTGATGGTATTAACTAATGCCCTCTCTCCACAAAAATTTGAAGCCATTATTATAGATTCTGCTAGCTCATCCCTATGAAGTGACAAGCTGGCAGAATCCTTAGCATGCTGAGCAAACATTTAAAACCATTATTTGGATCTGGTTAAAGAGGAACCAAAACAACCTCCATACTATTTGAAGGCAATACTTTGGTATTTTAATTCTAAGGGAAGTGACTCTGAGTGAGTCATCATGATAGCATTGATGTGTCATTGCTACCATGACAACCAATGTTATTTCTTTTTTTTAAAGTTTAAGTTTGAATGCTGAGTCAGCTTAAATGCACAAATCTCTGATATCCAAGTGGCTAAAAAGGGTCAGCAGAAGGACACCTAGGAGTCATGATGAGGATGCAGCCTGGTCAAGGGCTGAAACATTTGCCTGAGGTGGAGTAGGGGCTCTTCGCTGGAGACTTTCTGCTGTTCAGTTCTCAAGAGTCTCTTACCACTGCCATCGGCAGAATTGTTAGAGCATCAGAAAATTGCTTCATGGTATTTCTTTCTGATCTTCACTGCCTGAGTTCAAATCCTGTCACAGTCAGTTTAGTCTCTCACATTTCTAGGGTCAGTAAAGTAAAGTACCAATCAAGTGCTAGAGTTGACATAATTAAGTGTTACCCTCCCCTACATTTCTCTTGATGCCAGTGCCGCCAGACAGGCACCTGTGCCAGTGGCATGTAAAAAACACCATTTGAGCATGGTCGATGCCAGTGCCACCTGACTGGCACCCATGCCTGCGGCATGTAAAAAACACCATGTGAACATGGCTGATGCCATTGCTGCCTGACTGACTCCTGTACCATTAAAATGTAAAAAGCTCCTGCTACACTCTCAGAGTGGTTGGCATTAGGAAGGGCATCCAGCAATAGAAACCTTGCCAGATCAGACTGGAGCCTGGTGCAGCCTTCCAGCTTACTAGTCCTGAGCCAAACCATCCAACCAATGCCAGCATGGAAAGTGGATGTTAAATGATGGTGACGTTAAATGATGAGGATGTGCTTATGATAAAAACGATTATTATTTACTCAATATTTTCATAGTCTTGCTGTATGTATTTCATATTAATTTTTAAATTTATCTCAATAGACTTTCTATAGAATTTAGACATGCACACACAAGGAGAGAGAGGTACACACACACACACGAATATAAAGAATATATACAAGCGTACACACACATATATATATATGCATGCGTGCACACACACACACACACGCACATACAGGCATACACATACATACATACATCTGTGACCTGGTGGGGCAGAATCTACTAAGGTCATGGTCATCTAAATAGTCACTGACATAGCTTACATAAATGCATTTCATATATGAATACCTCTATGTAAACAACACAAATGAAGATAGAAAAGTGGGTATATATATATATATATATATATATATATAGGATATAAATATATATATATATATATATATATATATACACACTGTTGTGTCTGGAGAGAGTCATTCTGTTTTAGTGCCTTATTATTTAACACACTCATCGGTAAAGTTTCCACTCATTTACATGCTCTTACTCTTTTACTTGTTTCAGTCATTTGACTGCGGCCATGCTGGAGCACTGCCTTTAGTCGAGCAGGACTTATTCTTTGGAAGCCTAGTACTTATTCTATGATTCTTCTAGGTGGTTCTTATGCTAGCCCTTTTTGTATGTTCAATCATTCCTTTCACCTGATTGTTGTTCTCAGGTCTTGGGTGGGTACGGTCCAGCCATTCCAGTACTCTGTGGTGCTTCTCTTCACTGCTGAGGTGATGGTGGGTGGTCTTCCCCTCTGCGACCTGGTGGGGCAGAATCTACTGAGGTCATGTTCGTCTAAGTAGTCACTGTTATAGCTTAGTCTAAGGAGGAGGCACAGTTCCCTCGTGTTCATTTCAAGGAAATCTGCTTTACTCTCACAGATCATCTCAATGTTTTTCTCTACAGCAAAATCTATGTCTATAGATTGGTAGAGTGGAATTACATCCATACTACCCACTACACAACCTGGGAGGTCATTGTAGTGGTTGCAAGAACTGATTTTACTGAGGAGATCCTCCATGCCCACACACACATCTGGGGATATAAACATACACATACAATGGGCTTCTTTCAGTTTCCATCTACCAAATCCATTCACAAGGCTTTGGTTAGCCAGAGACTATTGTAGACATTTTCCAAGTCTGTCATGTAGTGTTACTGAACCTCAAACCACATAATTGGAAACAAATTTCTTAACCACATAGCCATAAATAGCAAAGCCAATGAGACAGTCTCTGTATGGTTGTTCAGAGTGCAAGATGTAGCAACCAAATCTCCTTCAAAACAAACCCAACTGTCTTAAAATGAAAGGAAAGACATATGAGATATTGATACCCAGCAAAAGACAAGATGGTTACATTTAGATTGTGTTTGATCAGAGATCTGTTTGTTCAGCATTGACCTGGAACTAAACAATAATAACAACAACAAGTTACGTTGATATCACAAAAGACTCTAGTGTAAACATCAACTCTTTGTGTTCTGCTTTATCGCCATAACCTCTGACCTTTGTGATAACCTCAACCTTAACTGACTTTGTTACAGTGAGCTGTCAGTTGAGCCAAGGTTGTCTGTGGTGCCTGCTTTCTTCTATATAACTAATTTATCTTCTTATAAATGGTATACATAGTTTTAATCTTAAGATTCTATGAGTAGATTACAGTAAATTTATGAGATAATCGAATCAAATACAGAAGGCCTGTTATTAAGTTAATGTCAAATTAATGAGCTGAATAAATTGAGATAGAGTTGGTGCTGTTCATTAGCAAACTGCAAGTGTTAATCAGTTGTATTAGAAGCAAATTGATGAAAGTGATAAAAGAGAATGAAAATTCAAGGTAATATTTATTTTGAAATAATTTGATATTCAACAAGAAAAACAAGTTGAAATATGATTTCTGCCGGAGATAAATAAATAATTGAAGGGAGGACGAAAAAATATTTTCATACAAGCATTGGCCCACATACTTGTCTAGAAAACTTATGAAGGAGCTTTCTGATCTGCAATGAAAAAAATAAGAGTCTCATAGCTATGCATGCATGTATGTGTGTGTGTGTGCGTGCGTGTGTGTGTGTGCGTGTGTGTGTGTGTGTGCGTGCGTGTGTGTGCGTGCATATGTGTGTGCATGTAAGTATGTGTGTGTGTGTATTTCATCATCATCATCATCACCATCATCATCATTTAATATCCACTGTGAGTATATATATACTCACTCATATGTAACCTAGTAGTTCGGTAG
>NC_068983.1:58869925-58870964 GCF_001194135.2 Octopus bimaculoides | reverse complement strand
CCACAGTCAGTTGACTGAAACAAGTAAAAGAATGCACACACACATCTCCCCCACCCCACCCCACCCCACATATATAAATGTATATATCAGGCTCCAATCTGAAACTCTGCCAGATCAGAGTTTCAGATTGGAGCCTGGTTTTAGCCATCTGGTTCGCCAGTCCTCAATCAAATCATCCAACCCATGCTAGCGTGGAAAGCGGACGTTAAACGATGATGATGATGATGATGATATACCTATTCGTGTGCGTGTCTTCTGCTTGTATTTATCCCACCACCTCTGCTTGACAACTGGTGTTGGTATGTATATGTTCCGATAACTTAGTGGTTCAGAATAAGAAACTGACAGAATAAGTAACAGGCTCAAAACAAAAAAAAAAGACAAAAATACTGGGATTTACTCATTCAATTAGAATTCCTCAAGGCAGTGCCCCAGCATGAGCACAGTCTAATAGCTAAAACAAGCAAAACATATTACACACACACACACATGGAGGAATGTGTTTAAAATGATAAAAGTAAGAAAACAACAAAGCAAATCCCTAAGTAAACAAAGATCTAATTTCATTTTATCCCCTCTTGGTCAAGAAGAATATAAATATCTCTTGCCAAGAACAGAGTTTTTCAGTCGATAGAATCAATTCTAGAAAAGCTACAGGTATCAATTTAATCTCCACCACCAGAGGGACGAAAGACAAAATGAAACCTGGAGAGGATATGACTTGGAATTCTGAGGTACCAGAATAGTTCTAGTGAAGAATCTTGTCCAATATTTATTTTTCAGAGCATATTAAATGTACAACAGATGATGGACTTCAGACAAGAGTCATGCAACTTTCTACAACTTGCTCAATATTGTCACATTAAGAAAAAACATAACTCATTTTCATCTCTTTTTTATGTTTTTTTTCCCGGTTCAACCTCACTTCACCTACCACCATTACTTCTCCCTTAATCTATCTTAGTTTCATTCTCTCTCTCTGTATATATATGTATGTGCATGTGTGTGTGTGTGTGTGTGTGTGTGTGTGTGTGTGTGT
>NC_068983.1:58866930-58869202 GCF_001194135.2 Octopus bimaculoides | reverse complement strand
ATATATATATATATATATATATACACACATACATATATTCACATAATACACAAATACACATGTATGTATATATCTATTTATAAATATACAGTTTATCTATATAGTTTGTCTATTTGCTTTCTGTTTGCATCAATTTTTATTCTTCATTACTATGTCCTAGATATTTCGGTAAGTTCCAACAGTCATATATATTATTGATGCTGATATTCCAAGATTAATTATTGTTCTTTGAAACTATGTCTAGTTCCTTGTATTGTAGGACTTTCTTTTCTAGTATATTCTATTCTCTGATACATTCTATTCCAAACACTTTTAAATCACACCCAGCTACAATATTCTACATAGACGCTAACCTACCAATCGAACAAATATTTTTACAGCATTATTACTTACTAGCTTTAAGACAGCAAGCTGACAGAAATATTACCATGCTGGTAAAAATGCTGAGCGGTATTTCATCTGTCTTGATGTTCTGAGTTCAAATTCCACTGAGATCAACTTTGCTCTGGATCCTTTCAGGGTCAATAAATTAAGTATTAGTTGCATACTGGGGGTCAATCTAATCGACTGGTCCCCTCTCCCCAAAGTTTGGGCCTTGTGTCTGTAGTAGAAAAGATTATTTTAAGGTGGTGAGCTGGCAGAAACATTAGCACACTGAGCGAAATGCTTAGCGGTATTCGTCTGTCTATACGTTCTGAGTTCAAATTCCGCCAAGGTCAATTTTGCCTTTCATCCTTTTGGGGGTCAATAAATTAAGTACCAGTTGCATACTGGGTTGATCTAATCGACACAGTAGGACAGAACCCAGAACCATGTGGTTGGGAAGCAAACATTTTACTATGTTGTTATGCCTGTGCAATAGTATTTCATTATTTTGCATTGATAAAACCGAGTTCACTTTGCTAGTCTGGAGATGGCAACAAGATACCTAGCCTGTGTCACCATCATCATCATCATCATCATCATGTTCCTCATGTTCCTGTTCCACTTTCCGTTGGTCTCTCTCTCTCCATCTCCACCACCACCTTCTACATGTGCCATACTTACAAATACCTGCAATCATAGAAATGCCTCCACCTTTCTGTTTCGAACCAATCTTACTAAGATAGTGATAGCCTTTCAGCAAACAAAGCCATCAAATATTTTCTGATTCTTTCAGACCAGACTGCTTCCTTTCAGTTTCCAATGTGGATCAAATCATCAAGGCTTTTTCTTCTTATATATTTACCAAATAAACTCAGCTTGTCACCCATCTTTCTTGTGTGTGTGTGTGTGTGTGTGTGTGTGTGTGTGTGTGTGTGTGTGTGTTTGACTGTGTTTGTTGTTTGTGAGTGTATGTGTGTGTTCCTCACCACATCTTGACAACCGGTGTTGGTTTGTTCACATCCCAGTAAATTAGCAGTTCAGGAAAAGAGACTGACAGAATGAGTACAAGGCTTTAACTAAATACTGGAAATAATTTGTTCAAGTAAAATCCTTCAAGGTGGTGGCGAAGGATGGCAACAATCCAATGACTGAATCATGTAAAACAAAAAAAAAAATAAAAAGATGAAACTGTGGATTGATTATTCTTCTCTTCATGACTCCAAGACACTAATGATCAACTATCCTTCAGTTTATGGCATCAATATATCTTGATAAGAACCTCTCCATTTTACCATTACCTCCAACGAAAGAAATATCTAAAAATGAAAATGTGTTTCAGTGAAAAGAAACCTGTCTCAGAGATTGCAATTCTTTCGTTGTTTATCTTTTACTTGTTTTAGTGATTAGACTGTGACCATTGTGGGGCACTGCATTGGGAAATCTGACAAAGAATCCTGATAACAGGAATTTTAAAAACAAGATACAGAGTGTTCAAAAAGTCTATCCACAGTAAGTATTTTATTGCAAAATAAATATTTATAAGATGGTATAAGACTACAAAAGAATATATTAGACTTTACAAGACTTTAAAA
This sequence comes from Octopus bimaculoides, assembly GCF_001194135.2. Taxonomy (NCBI): domain Eukaryota; kingdom Metazoa; phylum Mollusca; class Cephalopoda; order Octopoda; family Octopodidae; genus Octopus; species Octopus bimaculoides. The sequence goes on along the minus strand of NC_068983.1, from coordinate 58,867,244 downwards.
AACTTTATAAGAGGAGTTGAAAGTGTTGTCCTTCATTTTCAATACAGAAGTTGACTCTTCTACACGTGTTTTGAAATACATCTTGGAGAGTCTGACTCTTGGAGAATCAGAATGAAAAAAATTCACTGCGGAGGGACTTTTTGAACACCCTGTCTGAAAATCTTAAAAATCAACTTCAGAACAGCAGGAACTATAACCAGCAAACATTCTGAAATAACTTAAAATTTGGATTAAAAAAAAAATATTAGAAGGGTGACAAACCATAAACCCTCATATGCAGAAAAAAAAAAAAAGGAAAAAAACAGAAATTCAGT
>NC_068983.1:58863766-58866920 GCF_001194135.2 Octopus bimaculoides | reverse complement strand
CCATAAAACACTTCCAAACAATAAGGAAGAATAGATCAAAATAGACAAAAGGAAACGGTATAAAATCTATCAAAAACAAGTCTACATACAGGAAAAAGGTGATATAACAATAAAATCAACAAGTGGAAACCCTACTTGTTCTCCCCCCCCACCACCAAAAAAAAAAAAGAAAAGAAAGAAGGTGTACATATTACTCACAAAACAAAACTGTTTTTTTGGAAGGAGAAATCCTGAACAAAACATTTATAATCCAAAGAATGAAGAAAATGCCAAACCAACTGATCCAAAAGTAATTAACTTGTTCTAATACGATATCATAAAAAAAATGAAACAAAGTATTTGAAATATCCATACCAATTCCAAAACATGATAACAAATCTTAAAAAAGATACTGAGGTATTTTGTAGAAAAATTTTGTATCCAGAAATTCTGCAAAAAAGGGATTACAAAGATCCATTAGTTGTAAAAAAACAAATGAGATTTAAGCCTTCAATGAATTGGAATAAACACTTAGAGTAATATATAATGTGTCTGAAGAGTAAAAAACATTTGAATGTTTACTGAAAGGTTCTTCTCTAGTCATTAAAGATGCTGGCAAAAGAGGAGCCATTGTAATAATGGACAAAAACTATTACTCAGAAATGCTTTTAGAACAACTAAATGACCAACATTTCTACAAAAACTAATTTGAAATGTTTGCAGATAAACAAGCAATAAAATTGGTAAATGAACAAATTATAAAGAGATTTGACAGAAAAGGAGTTAGATTGCTTTATTAATTTTGGCAGTATTAACAAACAATTTTTATGAACTACCAGAAATTCATAAATCTAAAGGAATCTATAATAGCTTAAAAATCCTCCATACATCATATGTAAAGATTCCCAAACTGTCTGATTTAAAATTAGGCCCAGTTATGGCAGGACCAACATCAAGCATGCATCTTTCTTCCAATTTATATTAACCTTTCATTACATCATTCATCTAATTCATATTAATCTGTCTCTTCTTGCTTCTGCTTTATATTAATCTTTTGTCAAAGCAGCAAGCTTGCAGAATCGCTACTACCTCAAACAAAATGTTTTGTGGCATTTCTTTTGACTTTATTTTCTGAGTTCAAACGTCTCTGCAGTCGACTTTGCCTTTCAGCCTTTTGGGGGTAAATAAAATAAGTACCAGTTGAGCATTGGGGGTCAGTGTAATCAACTTACCCCTTCACATGAAATTGCTGGCCTCTTGCCAAAATTTGAAATCTTTTATCACACATTCTTTCCTTCTGGTTTATATTAAACTTTGTTTATATCAATCCTGCTTGATTGAATGGGGCCACAATAGAAAGAGAGACTGCTTTATGCTACAAGCCAAAAGGTTAAAGCATGGAAAAAGGTACCAGAACAGGACATATTTCTTACATTACAGTGATATGGGTCACATCTTTTCTCACATCTTTCATCTTCTGGTTTATAATAGCCATTTGTCACATATCTCTTCCTGTTTATAATAATCATTTGTCAAAATCTCTCTCTTTTTTTCATTTATATTATCATTTGTCATATCTTTCTTATATTGTCAATACATTTCATGTTTGAGCTTGTTTACTTTATATTACGATACTCCAATTCTTAAATGAAAAATATACCTCACTTGTGATAACTCTTTCAATATTATTTCACCCCAGAGGTCACAGGAAACATTCTCTTTTGTCAGAGAGGAATCTTTTCAACTTACTATTGAACGGAACAACTGTAGAATCACCACAGGGATTATGGCAGCAATCAATATCAAACATTGACTCCAATCAATAACCAATATTGTCTTGTGGTGGTGTTTTCAATCAATCCTCTTTATTTTCTTTTATAAACGGTAGTTTCTCTTGTTTGGTTTTTGTTATTTTTAATGTCTCCATTGTTACCTTTACGCAGATGAATTTATGGAAAAGTAAACATGAAGTTTAACAAGTTGACACCATTTAAAGGTGATGTGAAGAAATCAAGAACTAAAAGTGAGAGAGAGAGAGAGAAAGAGATGGAGAAAAAGATGGAGAGAAAGATAGAGAGAGAATGATGTAGGGAAAGATATTGGTGAATGAATATGGGTTGACATCAAATTGTTCCATTCTAAAACTAAGTAGAGATTATCTATTAACCAAACATCAAATCACTGATTAAACCTATGTAACCTTTAGCTTTATCTTAACGAGAAACTTAGCTTTATATTCTAAACAACATTCAATTAATGTTGTGTATCTTAAAATTGTTGGATGTATTTTTGATTATTCATTATCATATTTATCATCATTATTACATTAATGTTTTCTGTGCTTGCATGGTTCAGATGGAATTTGCTGAGACAGATGTTCTATGGCTGGATGCTCTTCCTGCTGCCAACTTCTACTTGTCTCCAATCAAGGGGACATTATCCCATGACCAGACATGTTTCCAAAGAAGATTGGAGATAAATGACACTGTGTGTTCATTGCTAATGCCACCTGACTGGCTCCCGTACCTGTGGCATGTAAAAATCACCATTCGAGCGTGGTTGTTGCCAGTGCCGACTGACTGATCTCGTAGCTGTGGCATGTAAAAAGCACCATTTGAGTATGGTCAATGCCAGTACCAGCTGACTGGTCCTGTACCTGTGGCACGTAAAGAGCACCATTCAAGCAGGGTCGATGCCAGTGCCAGCTGACTGGTTCTGTACTTGTGGTACGTAAAAAGCATCATTTGAGCGTGGTCAATGCCAGTGTCACCTGACTGGCTCCCGTACCTGTGGCATGCAAAAGGCACCATATAAAGATGGTTGATGTCAGTGCTGCTTGACTGGCACCTGTGCCAGTGACATGTAAAAAGCTCCATTCAAACGTGGTCGATGCCAGTACTACCTGACAGGCCCTTGTGCTGGTGGCACGTAAAAAGCACCCACTACACTCTTGGAGTGGTTGGTGTTAGGAAGGGCATCCAGCTGTAGAAACTTTGCCAGATCAGATTGGAGCCTGGAGTAGCCTTTTGGCTTGCCAGCCCTCAGTCAAACCGTCCAACCCATGCCAGCATGGATAGCAGACGTTAAACGATGACGATGATAATGTTTGTATGTCTGACAATCATTTACAGTTGTCATCCAATTTCAAAACCAGGAGACACAAACACACACCAAC